>NC_080163.1:5970502-6210502 GCF_950295315.1 Erinaceus europaeus
GGTGACAGTGATGGTGGTGATGGTGGTGGTGGTGATGCGGGTGGACACATAGTGGTGGTGGTGACAGTGATGGTGGTGACGGTGGTGATGGTGGTGGTGATGTGGGTGGACACATAGTGGTGGTAGTGACAGTGATGGTGGTGATGGTGGTGGTGGTGGTGGCGATGCGGGTGGACACATAGTGGTGGTGGTGACAGTGATGGTGGTGATGGTGGTGGTGGTGATGCGGGTGGACACATAGTGGTGGTGGTGACAGTGATGGTGGTGACGGTGGTGATGGTGGTGGTGATGTGGGTGGACACATAGTGGTGGTAGTGACAGTGATGGTGGTGATGGTGGTGGTGGTGATGCGGGTGGACACATAGTGGTGGTGGTGACAGTGATGGTGGTGACGGTGGTGATGGTGGTGGTGATGTGGGTGGACACATAGTGGTGGTGGTGACAGTGATGGTGGTGATGGTGGTGGTGGCGATGTGGGTGGACACATAGTGGTGGTGGTGACAGTGATGGTGGTGATGGTGGTGGTGGTGATGCGGGTGGACACATGGTGGTGGTGACAGTGATGGTGGTGATGGTGGTGGTGGTGATGCGGGTGGACACATAGTGGTGGTGGTGACAGTGATGGTGGTGATGGTGGTGATGGTGGTGGTGATGTGGGTGGACACATAGTGGTGGTAGTGACAGTGATGGTGGTGATGGTGGTGGTGGTGATGCGGGTGGACACATAGTGGTGGTGGTGACCGTGATGGTGGTGATGGTGGTGGTGATGTGGGTGGACAAATAGTGGTGGTGGTGACAGTGATGGTGGTGATTGTGGTGGTGGCGATGCGGGTGGACACATAGTGGTGGTGGTGACAGTGATGGTGGTGATGTTGGTGGTGGTGGTGGCGATGTGGGTGGACACATGGTGGTGGTGACAGTGATGGTAGTGGTGGTGGCGATGCGGGTGGACATGTAGTGGTGGTGACAGTGATGGTGGTGGTGGTGGGTGGTGGTGGCGATGCGGGTGTACATGTAGTGGTGGTGGTGACAGTGATGGTGGTGATGGTGGTGGAGGCGATGCGGGTGAACACATGGTGGTGGTGGTGACAGTGATGGTGGTGATGGTGGTGGTGGCGGTGATGCGGGTGGACACATGGTGGTGGTGACAGTGATGGTGGTGACGGTGGTGGTGGTGGTGGCGATGTGGGTGGACACATAGTGGTGGTGGTGACAGTGATGGTGGTGATGGTGATGGTGGTGGTGGCGATGTGGGTGGACACATAGTGGTGGTGGTGACAGTGATGGTGGTGATGGTGGTGGTGGCGATGCGGGTGGACACATAGTGGTGGTGGTGACAGTGATGGTGGTGACGGTGGTGGTGGTGGTGGTGGCGATGCGGGTGGACACGTGGTGAAGATGGTGTGGTGACGGAGAGGGTGGGGTGGTCACAGCTCTCACGTGCTTGAGTGAAATATTGGTGCTAATAGTGCTTCCTGCTTGGAAACTGTTTGAAAGGACCAAAGCGGGGACCTGGTTTATGCAATTGAGTCGAGCGGTTTCTTTCTTTTTCTTCCTTCCCTCCCCCTCACTTCGCAGCTCTGGCATGGGGTGCCTGTAGGGACTGAGGGCTAGACCCTGGGTGTTTTGAGACTCAGGCATGGAAGGAAGCCTTTGCTTAACCACAGCCATCAGGCTGCACCCCAGCCCCCACCCTATGCAGCTGAACTGTCAGTACAGTGACAGCTCTGAGGGGTCCTTGGACTCTGCTGCCTGTGGTGCTGAAACTGGGACCAGATGACTACAGACAGTCATCACCATGAACAATACCACACATCCCGCTGTCCTGGGGCTCCATGGGGCCTGGTGGCAGGAACAGAGCACGTGTCTAGATGCAGGTCCAGGACATTGGGGCAGAAAAGGAGTCATAACTTCATGGGAGTGGGGAAACTCATGTCGAGGAGGATCAAAATGACCTCAGAAGGAAAACTTATTTTATTACTTATTTATTTTAAATATTTTATTTATTTATGAGAAAGAAAGGAGGAGAAAGAACCAGATATCACTCTGGCACATGAGCTACTGGGGATTGAACTCGGGACCTCATGCTTGAGAGTCCAAAGCTTTACCACTGTGCCACCTCCCGGACCACATAATTATTTGTTTTTTGCCTGGGGCGCAATGCCTGTACTATGAATCCACCACTCCCCATAGTATTTTTTCCCTTTTCTATTTTATTTGATAGGGCAGAGAGAAATTGAGGGGGGGGGAATAGAGAGACACCTGCAGAGACCTGCTTCAGTAGTCATGAAGCATCCTATTTGTGGGTGGGATTGGGGTCTCAAACCCGGGTTCTTGTGCATAGTATTACATGTACTTAATTGGGTGTGCCATTTCATGGCCCCCATTTTATTTTATTTATTTTAGTGAGAGATTCAAGGGGGCTAGGTGGTGGCACATCTGGTTAAGTGCATGTATCACCACGCACAAGGATCCAGGCTCAAGCAGTGAAGTAGGGCTGCAAGTGTCTCTCTCTCTTTACCCCCTTTCTCAATTTCTCTTTGTTCTATCAAATAAAATTTAAAAAAGAGATACAGAGATAAAGACAGACAGACCAGAGCACTGCTTAGCTCTGGCTTACGGTGATGTTGGGGGTTGAACCTGGGACCTGAGAGCCTCAGGAATGAAAGTCCTCTCTATAACCATTATGCTAATTCTCTGACCCATATTTTATTTATTTTACTGAGAGTGAGAGCGGCAGAGAGAGATCAAAGCCCTGCTCAGCCTTGTAGGCAAGATAAGCGATCTGATTTTGAAGTTATTGCTGCCTCTTCATCAGAGTCTGATTCAGTCTTTCCACTAGGGGGGAGGGCTCAGTGTCTGGGCAATATTAACGGGAAAGGCGTGGACTGAATGGTGCGGACAGCCTGATTGTGAAGCTGACATATGTGTTGGTTAAGGGAGGGGCGGAAGTAATTGGTGGGGGCTCAGGGGGTTCGGAGCAGCCAAGGGCTGGGGTGGGCAGAGCGGCTTCCGAGTATGAAAGGATGCGGGGCGGGAAGGAAGGAAGGAATTTTAGAGTCCACGGTGGTTCTCCGGGGCTTTAGCCAGGAGGGAAATCTGCTCTGTGAGGTCTGAAATTACCATCTCAAGATCAGTCGGATCAGACTCGTTATCAGAATCAGTTTCCTTGGCCTCGGCCAAAGGCATGGGAGAGGCATCAGAGGAGGACTTCTCAGCACCCCTCGGGTGTCAGCACACTGTCAGAGAGCAGCAACAATAGCCAGAAATCAGACGGGGAGTTCTATAAGCCCCACTGACTCTTCTTTACGGGCAAGATATGCGGCTCTCGTCCAAGCGTCTGAGTCATAAATGTTATCAGTGGAGAACCACTGGGCAACTCGAAGGACAATATCCCAGAAAGAAAGGGCTTGTTTTTTGGAGAGTTTTAGAGAGTGGGTGGCAAAGAGAGAACAGAAACAGTGAAACTGGGGGTCCTTTTGTGAGAGGGGAGGTTACCCATGTCAGGAGGAGTCAGACAGGAAAGTCAAGTAGAAGAGATTCCACTCTGTCCTGACACCCGGATGGGCTGTCGAGGACCAGGCAGAGGCAGGGGGGCCTTTGGCCAACACCATGGGGTACCCTGGCCAGCTGGTGTCAGCTGCTCCCCAGCATGACTGATCCTTTGCGACGGGGCTCTGTGGAGAGAGGAGGGAAGGGTCTGACACTGAGCTGTTGGGTTCTAGGTAGAGGAGAGACCACCTTTGAGAAACACCAGGGGGTTCTCTGGCCAGAATCTCTCAATTGTGACCTCCCCTGCCTAAGTCTGCGACAGACCACTTCTTGAGCAGAAGGGAAAGGGGGGGGGGAGAGAGAGAGAGAGAGAGAGAGTAAGAGACAGAATTGCAGTGCCTTGAATGGATGGGGCTGCAGAGGCTGAGTGGCGGGGGACACTCACCAGAAATCAGGACTTCTCTGCTGCGTGGGCAAGGGTTGTTGCCCCATGTTGGGGCACCAGATGTTGGGATCCATGTGGACCCTCTCCTCAGTCAGACCTGGTCATCTAACCCACTCTGTTGTGCACCAAAGGTGGGGGCCAAAGAGGTCTAGACTAAGGGCATCAGGGGTGAGCGTGCTGAGACCTCTCTCTCTGGAGACAGTGGCAAGAGACAAAATCAGAGATCACTCAGGATACCATCGCTGGAATGGCACATTTACTGTGCAGCAGAGCAGAGTGTTTAAAGGGTGGTAGGGGGAAGCAGTGGTGAAGACAGGTCGGTTAAGGGATACCTTATGTGGTCAAGACAGCAGGGTCTAGAGAAATGGTGAGGGTCTTTCCAGTAACTGTTGGGTAAGTGGTCGAGATAGTTTGGGGAATGAGGAAGTGAAACCACCAGCTAGCACAGAGGGGATGTGGGTCCCTGCTTGAGGAAGACTTACAGGGGGGCTGGGATCTGCTCGTCAAGTTCCCTCTTGCTCAACTCATACAGGCGAAAAACCCCTGGGGAGACTGACAGAAGGCCTTTACCTCCCAGGCATCCAGCCCCCCACCCCCCTGCAGTAGCCTGTGCCATGCTTGACCTCTGTTTATGTAAGGTCCCACAGGGACCCCAACCCACATTGGGGCTAGGAGACCCCGAGTCTCCCCCAGGGAGGACTCTGCCCCCACATTGGGGCTAGGAGACCCCGAGTCTCCCCCAGGGAGGACTCTGTCCCCACATTGGGGTTAGGAGACCCCGAGTCTCTTCCAGGGGGAACCCCAACCCACATGTGGGTTAGGAGCAGGGACACCTCCAGGGAGCCCTCAGGTGAGAATCCAGCTCCACTCCCACAGGTAGGCAGGAGACCCCCTCAGTGAGGACTCCACATGCCTCCCCAGGAGGAGGGAGGAAACCCCGGAATCCCTCCAAGGGGGCAGTTAGACACCCGGGGTGCCCCAGAGCACCTTGCCTCTCCCTCACAGGGACTGAGGAGACCCCAGGAACCCCGACAGCGAGGACCCACTGTCATTAAGGTTCGAGGGTGCCAGTAGGCCGGGCTAGCTTTGCCTGACTGAGACTCGAGGACACACGGCTGGGCAGAGAACGCAGTTTAATCTTTATTCATGAGCGGCAAATCACCACAGCATGTGTTTCCCCATCTTTCTCTTCCAGTGGCTGTGGCAGGGACTCTGGACGTCCATAGGGGTTCAGGGGCAGGGACAAGGGGGTGGGGAGTAGTTGGCATGCGAAACTGGCAGGGGCTAAACAACCACCTCCCAGAGGTGGGGGGAAGGAGACCAAACCAATATGAAGCATACCAACACTTCCCCCTTTTCTTTTTAACTAAATGACCACAGTACAGGGGTGTGGGGTGAACAGAAACCTATATCGTACAGGCATTTTCAAAAAAGAAACTGGCAAAAACATGGAGGAACATGTAAGCAAGCAACAAGAACCAGTGTGCTGCCAAGGGAAGGCCTGAGGGGAACCTTTTTTTTTTTTTTTTGCCTCTGGGGGCATTTTCTTTTCTTTTTTTTTTTTAATGAAATGCTTTTTTTTAAAAAGTAGGTAGGTTTTCTTCTAAATACTTTATTAGTGAGAAAGATAGGAAGAGAGAGAGAGAGAGAGAAAGAACCAGACATCACTCTGGTACATGTTCTGCCAGGGATTGAACTCAGGACCTCATGCTTCAGAGTCCAATGCTTTATCCACTACACCATCTCCTGGACCACTCGATGGGTATTTTCTAGCATGGGGGAAGGGTAAGGCCTAGAGTCTCAAGGCAGCTGGCTGCAGTCAGTCTTTGAGAAATCCAGCAGCATAAAGGAAAGCTGCTAGTTTTGTGCAAAGTGTCCAAAAGGTGTACCAGTGAGTCCAATAGGAGTGCCAGTCCAAAGCAGATGTCCACAGAAGAATGCCAGGGGGTGGAATGTTGTATGAGGAAGGTCAGCTGCTGGAATTCCGCTTTTCTGTAGAGAACTTGACAGCTGCAATTTACTTACTATGAAACAAAACTTGTAGCAGGTTAGAAATTTACCACAAGTTCGGGGCTCCAGTTGGCTGAGCTAGCTTTAGACAGAGACTCGAGGACACACGGCTGGGCAGAGAACGTAGTTTAATCTTTATTCACGAGTGGGCAAATCACCACACCATGTGCTTCCCCATCTTTCTCCTCCGGCAGCTGTGGCGGGGACTCTGGACGTCCATAGGGTCTCGGGGGTGGGGACAAGGGGGCGGGGAGCAGTGGGCGTGCGAAACTAGCAGGGGCTAAACCACCACCTCCCAGAGGTGGAGGGAAGGAGACCAAACCAATATGAAGCATACCAACAACTCACTTTCCTGCCTCCAGGTTGAGACAGGAGACCCCCCCAAACTAGTGAGGAACCAGCCCCCCCGCATGGGGTAGGAGGCCCTTCCAAGCCCCCCTGTGAGGACCTTCCCCTCCCAGTGAGGAGTCAGGGCAACCCTTGCCCTCAGGGTGATGACCCTCTTCCCTCATATGGACAGTTAGGAGCATGGAGCCCCTGCGTGAGAAAGGAACCCCCTCCCACAGGTGGCATGAGTCCACCCGGGGACTCCAGGGCAGACCCACATCACCTTCAACAGAAGTTAGGGGACCCCAGAATCCCCAGGGAGGACCACCTCCCCTCCCTCGAGTGCAGGGGCAGAAATGAAAGGAGCTGATGCAAAAGGGGCATCAGCGCCCCTCCGAGCCCCCTATCCTGCCATGAACCACAAGAGGCCTCGCAGCTGGTTTCTGTCAGCAAAGGTGCTGGGCTCTGCCAAAGACTTGAAGGGGCAGGCGGGAAGCAGGCAGGTAAAGTGAGGCTGAAGGAGCCCCGGGCCCAGTGCTGTGAGATGTCGGAGCAAGTGGAGAAAGGTCGTTTGTCCCAGTGTCAACTATTGTATTGCACAGAAAACTGCTGGCTGTAAACATTAATCCCCCAATAAAGAAATTCTAAAAAAACTAAATTAGGGGCCATGCAGTGGCACAACTAATTATGCTCACACACTATGGTGCACAAGGACCTGGGTTCAAGCCACCGGTTCCCACCTGCAGGGGAAAATATCTTCACAAGTGGTGAAGGAGGTCTTCAGGTGTCTCTGTCTTTCTCCATCTCCATCACTCTCTCCCCTCTCAATTTCTCTCTGTCTCTATCCAATAATAAATGAATGAATAAATAAAGTAATTAAAATTAATAAATATTTAAGGAGAGAAAGGGGCCAGGCTGTGGCACACCTGGCTGAGGGCACCTGTCACCTGCATAAGGACCAAAGCCCGAGCCTCAGCTCCTCACCTGCAGGGGGGACACTTCAGAAGCAGGGAAGCAGGGCTGCAGGTGTCTCTCTCTCTCTCCTACTCTGTTTCCCTCTCACCTTTCACTTTCTCTAAGTTTTATGAAATAAAATAGGAAAAGAAAGAAAGAGAGGAAAGAAAAGAGAAGAAAAGAAATTGCGTGGTCTGGGAGGTTGTGCAGTGGATAAAATGTTGGACTCTCAATCAGGAGGTGCTGAGTTCAAACCCTGACAGCACATGGACCAGAGTGATGTCTGGTTCCCCCCCCCTCTCTCCTCCTATCCTTCTCATTAATAAATAAATAAAATATTTATTTAAAAAAAAGAGAAAAATTTGCTTCCAAGAATACAAGTTACAAGTTATAATCCTGAATACAAGTTATAATCCTGGTGGCAATTAAAAAAAAAAAGATTTTGTGGTCCGGGAAGTGGTGCAGTGGATAAAACGGTTGGACTCTCAAGCATGAGGTCCTGAGTTCAGTCCCCGGCAGCACATGTACCAGAGTGATGACGGGCTATTTCTCTCTCTCCTATCCCTCTCATTAATAAATAAATAAAATATTTTTAAAAGATTTTATTTTTAAAGTCTTTTTTATATTTAGTTATTTATTCCCTTTTGTTGCACTTGTTTTTATTGATGTAGTTATTATTATTGTTATTGATGTCACTGTTGGATAGGACAGAAGGAAATGGAGAGAGGGGAAGACAGAGGGGGAGAGAAAGACAGACACCTGCAGACCTGCTTCACCACCTGTGAAGTGATTCCCCTGCAGGTGGGGAGCCGGTTTTTGAACGGGGATCCTTACGCTGGTGCTTGCACTTTGCACCACCTGCGCTTAACCAGCTGCACTACCACCCGAATATTCCCCCTAAAAAAAGATCTAAAGAAAGTAACAGGGATCTTAGCTCCCTCTCTTCCCAGGTTTCTTGGTGCCCAGACCACAAGGACCTGAGCTGACCGCATAGTGACATGAGAGTCTGTTGGGCAGCAGCCCTGAGCCCCTCCCAAAGCTGGGGCTTCAGGACCCTCATCCCATAGCCCAGGATGAGTGGGGAGCAGGTTGACAGGGAGGGAACTCTGGGGCAGGCTTTGAGACCAGGTCTGTTTACTGCTCCACAGACTCTATTGCCAAGATGGGGCGGGGCAATTCCCCTTCCTGTGGGGCTGACGAGAAAACCCTGTGACAGAAAGAGTCAGTACGGAATGGCCACACCCTGAGAGTCTTTCCATCCTGCCATGCCCAGGCTCCCTCCATGTGCACAGCTGCCTCAGAGGAGGACACGCCATGACCCCCACCCTCACAGCCCTGCTCTTCCTGGGTGAGATGGACCAGGGGGACACCCCAGTCTGGGAGGGACCCCACAGCCAGGCCTGCTGGGTCAGGGCCCCAGGACTCAGGGGTTGTGTGGGGAGGCTTCCCCAGGACTGAGGACACCCCTCTCACAGGGACTCTCTTCCAGGGCTGAGTGTGGGGCCCAGGACCTGTGTGCAGGCAGGTGAGTCTGTCCCCAGGCTCTTAGGACCCTCATTGAGGACAGAGGACTCCTGGCCCTGGGGATGGTTATGAGCCGATCTGGCTGATGTGAGGGTGGGGGGCATCAGGGAGGGTCCTGGGCTGAGAGCTGGGGACTGGGGGTGGGACTGTGCTGTGACCCCACCTCTGATTTCTTTCCAGGACTCCTTCCCAAGCCCATCCTCTGGGCTGATCCAGGCCCTGTGGTCCCCTGGGGGAGCCCTGTGACCCTCTGGTGTCAATGGACTCTGGGAACACAGAGATGCAGTCTCTATAAAGATGGAAGCTCATATCTCTGGAGCATACCGAGGCCATGGCAGCCCAGGAAGGTCAAGTTCTTTATCACCAATGTGCGAGATCTCCATGCAGGCAGATACCTCTGTTACTGTGTTGGCCCTGCTGGCCTGTCAGAGCCCAGTGACTCCCGGGAGCTGGTGGTGGTTTCAGGTGAGACTCACTCAGGGGTCCCAGCTCAGGTTCTCCCTCAGGAAGGGGTTTTCTCTCATGGGACCCCATCACACCAGCCCTGGGGACCAAGGAGATTCCATTTCCCATGCCGCCGCGTCCTCTCCTAGGATTCTACAGCAAACCCTCCCTGTCAGCCCTGCCGAGCCCTGTGGTGACCCTAGGAAGGACAGTGACGCTCCAGTGTGCCTCATGGCAGGGATTTGACAGGATGGCTCTGACTAAGCAAGGAGGAAACACGTCCCCCTGGACCCTGGACACTCAGCCACACCCCAGTGGGCAGGTACAGGCCCTGTTCCCTGTGGGCCCTGTGAACCCCAGCCACAGGGGGACCTTCAGATGCCATGGCTATTACAGGAGCAGCCCCCAGGTGTGGTCACCCAAAAGTGAGCCCCTGCATCTGCAGGTCCCAGGTGAGGGTCCCTTCTGCACCCTCCATGGCCTGAGGTCCCACACAGGTTACTGGGGTCTTGCTCTCAGGGGAGCCCCAGGGGGGCAGCTGGGGGAGGGGACCTGGGTTTCCCTTCTGTGAGACACAGGGTGTGGGGCAGTGTCCTGGGTCAGGGCAGGGGAGGGTGGGCCTTCCTGAGTGCCCGCTGGTCTCTGCAGGGGCATCTGGGAAGCCCTCCTTGCTGAGCCTGTAGGGCCCTGTCATGGCCATTGGACAGACGCTGACCCTCCAGTGTGGCTCTGCTGTGGGCTACGACAGATTCGCTCTGTCCTTGGAGGGGGACCCTGGCTTCCAACAGCTCCCTGGCCAGCAGACCCAGGCTGGGCTCTCACAGGCCCAGTTTTCCCTGGGCCCTGTGAGAACCTCCCACAGAGGCCGGTACCAGTGCTATGGGGGCCACAGCCGCTCCCCTCTGTGTTCAGTACCCAGCAGCACCTTAGACATCCTGGTGGCGGGTGAGGAGCCTGCAGCTCAGTCTGGACAGACTCTGCAAGGGGGACCACCAGGGTGAGGTGAGGGGAGGGATGTGGCGAGGGAAGGCAGGGAGGGAGAGATGGGGGAGGGGAAGAGAGACTGATGGGGCAGAGACAGAGAGGAGGGTCTTCAGAGACAGGCCCTGGGGACTGGGTTCAGAGCCAGGGGGCAGCAGCCCTCACCTCTTCCTCTCTCAAGGATGGCTGGCTGACATCCCCTCCCTCTTGGTACAGCCGGGCCCCTCTGTGGCCCCAGGAGAGAAGGTGACCCTGCGCTGTCAGTCACAGAGCCCCAGGGACTCTTTCCTTCTGTCCAAGGAGGGGGCGCTCCTGCCCACCCCCGGCATCTGAGGTCAGAGCCCCAAGCTGAGGGATTCCAGGCTGAGTTCTCCTTCCAGCCTATGACCGCAGCCCACAGGGGCACCTACAGGTGCTACAGCTCAAGCAATAGCACCCCCCACCTGCTGTCCCAGCCCAGTGCCCCCCTGCAGCTCCTGGTCTCAGGTGAGGCCCCCGACCTTTTGAGCTCAGTCCTGCCCCAGGAGCTGTGGGTAGGGTGGGAACAAGTACCCTGAGTCAGAGTGGGTGACGGCGAGGCTTCTGCCTGAGAAGCCCCCAGCCCCTCCCAGCCCTCGAGGGGCTGCTGTGGATGGAGACCCCCTCTGGTGTCACTCACAGGGCCTGGTGATGGCAACCCCCAGGCCAAAGGGCCCAACTCCAAAGCTGGTGAGTGGCTGTGCCTCGGCTCCCAGGGCCCAGGGGTGGTGCTGAGCCCTCATGCCCCCAGGTGTTGGTGCAGGTGACAGGAAGGGCCCACAATGCAGGGGAGACTCTGGGGCGTCTGTCCACCTGCAGACACTCAGCCCTGCTGGTGTCTTCTGGGGGTGTGTCATCGGGGGCCTCAGGGACCCCACCCTGCCCCAGTCCTACTCTGCATGGCAGACCAATATCCAGGGCTCCTGACTTCCCTCTCAGCCTCAGTTTCCCCATCTGTGTGGGGAGGGGGACCCCTGTGTGTGAGGGGAGGGTCGACAGTCCCAGCCTGAGCTGGGGCACTGAGGGGCTCAGTGAGGTGATGCCACCCCTCACTCATGACACAGCTCCTGCCCAAGGTTACCCATGGGACAAAAACATTCTGATCGGCATCTTGGTGGCCCTGGCCATGCTGTTCTCCCTCCTTCTCCTCTTCTACCTCCTGAGACACAGTTGTCGGGGTGCACACAGGAAGGCCGGTGAGCAGTTCCCGTGAGCTTCAGGGGGGCTTAGTAGCCACACAGAAGGGGCTGCTCAGAGGGGCAGAAGCCAGGGGCCCAGCCAGCACATGGCAGGTGTAGCTGAGGGCTGGTCCGTGACTCTACTCCTGAGCTCCTGGGACACAAGGGTCCCTGACCCTCTGGAACCCCATGTGCAGGGGGGTCACCCCAAGGCAAGACTCACTTCTCATTCCCATAGGGGCTGCTAGCCCAGAGCCCCAAGACAGAGGCCTGCAGACCAGGTACCCCCACCCCAAGGACCCCCGACCAACCCACAGCCTCTGCCTGCCCTGACACTGTGTCTCCCCCACACACACAGTGCTGTGCCCCCACCCCAAGAAGAGACCCTGAGTGAGAGGAAGAGGAGGAGCAGCTGGGGGGACAGAAGTTTATGGATGATGGGGGCTGAGAGGAGTGAGTGGGGTGCAGACGGAGACCCAACTGTGTGATCTGGCCACCCCTCAACCTGCATGCTGTGCCTCACTGGGGAATAGGGTAGCCACTCCCTGAGAGATCTTAGGGGACCCCCCACATAACCCCCTGCTCTGCCCCCCAGATGCTGCAGAGACACAGCCTGAGGAGGGGGTAGAGCTGGACCTTCTGGTGAGCCCTGCTTTCGTCTCCAGTCTGAACCCAGTGATGTGCCCGAACCTGTGTCCCAAATCTTGGGGTCCACACTCGCCTCTCCCCTGGAATCAAGGCCCCTGACACCTCATGCTGACACACTCTGGGATGGGTCACGCATGAGAGCAAAGTGTTCCCTGAAAGGGAGGAGCAGGTGGGTGGGGCCTGGGACAGCAGGTGCCAGCACCTGAGGATGAGGGGACCCCTTTCCAAAGGGGGCCAGGTGGCTGGATTTGATGAGCAGGAAGAGTGAGGTTAGGGTCTGAGCCACACCCCAGGGCATCAGCACCCCTTGCAGAGGATGGCCCCAGGACCCCCAGGAAAGGGACCTGCCTGGAAGCATGTGGATGTGGAGAGCAGCACAGGGCCCCTGGGGTCCAAGCCAGGCTGAGCCTCACTGTTGTCTCTCAACAGCCTGGGAGTTGGGTATAGACACCCAGGAAGCCACCTATGCCCAGGTGAAGCAGGAGGGACTCAGCTGGGGAGTGGCCACCTCTGCTTCTCCCCCACCTGCCTGGAAGGGACAGGCAGGACAGTGCCAGTAAAGGGGACAGACAGGTGGACAGTTATGTGGGCCCCATCCTCTCCACCCCAGCCCCACACCTGCTCAATGTTTCGCTTCCCCACAGGTTGCTGCCTCCACAGTCCTCCAGGACGTGACCCAGCTGACCCTCAGGCAAGGGGCGGCTCCCCCTTCCTCCTGGTGAGAGTAGCCCCCCAGGAGCCTAGCCTGTATGCTGCTCTGACCACCCACTAGCCCAGGGGTCTGGTGCCAGGAGTCATTTCTCTGCTTGATAGATGATAAGCTTTGAAACTATGGAATCCCTCGAGACAAGTGTTAGTTCCCCCCTGGGCAGGCCATTTCCCCTCAGGTAAACCATTTATCAGTAATCAAGTGAGTCAACACACAGTTGTGGTAACAAACATGGCTTCGGCCATTTGTTGCAAGGAACATTCCGCTTTGAAGTTTGCTCCCCCTCCCCCTCCTCCAGCATTCCCTCTCCTTCCCCAAAGCCTTATAATGCCTGTGTTCACAATAAAATTTTGCAGCTTGATCAGAAACTTGTCTTGCTGTCGTTCTTTCGTGTCTCCTGTCCCTATCATTCCAGGTCTTTTAGGTTCCTAGCCCCTGTTCACCGCCCTGCTGGTTGGGGCATTCTGGCACCCGAGCGTGGGGCGAAGAAGCCTTCTGGACCTAGGAACTCCGCTGATCGAGAGGGTAGGCCTACCCGAATTCACTGAGTCATCGCGGCCGAGGGGGGTAATGCAAAGACTCGCAGAGATCGCCACGGAAATACCCGACCGTGAGTCGCATCTGGAGGAGAGTGTCACAGCGGCTGAGGTAAGCAAAACCATGGGACATGAATTTAGCAAACAAGATTTATTCATTAAAGGACTCAAGGAGTCACTCAAGACACGAGGAACTAGGGTTAAAAAGAAAGTAAAGACGTTTTAAGATTATATTGGAAATATTTGCCCCTGGTTCCCCCAGGAAGGCACTATAGATGAGAAGCGTCAGAAGAGAATTGGTGACTGTCTTAATGATCACTATCAGTCTTTTGGTCCTGAACGTGTACCTGTTTCTGCCTTTTGTTACTGGAATTTAATTAATGATATCTTAAAAATCTATAATAATCACCCTGATATTAAAAACCTTATTACAGAGGGTGAAAAGGTCCTCCGGCAACTTTCTCGTCTGCCATCCAGAACAAAGTCCCCATCCCCATGCCCTTCTGTGATTATTGATCTTGATCCCCCAGTACCCAGTCAAAAGTCTGGACTGCAGGGACCCCAGAAGTCACAGAGCCTTCTCTCCCCACCTGGACACTTGCTGATGGACAGCCAGTGAGGACTCCCAGGGTCCTGGGGGTGAGGGATCTCCCAACTCTACCCTCCCAGAGAACAACCCCACGTCTGTATAATAAAGCAGCTGGTTTCTTAACAATCAAGGTGTGAAGTGACAGCCAGAACAGGAGTGAGTGTGTCAGACACAGGACTGCAGGCAGCGTGCAGCTAACCTCAGCCCATGACAGCTCACAGTGGGGAAGGTCACGAAGCAGGGCGTCTGCAACATCAGGAACTTGGAGAGAACTGCAAACCAGCTGAGAGTGATCAGAAGGGAAGATGCGCATTCTAGAGACATGGGTCTCATGGTCAGCCAGCTGCTGGGGCCAAGCAAAAACACAGAGCCTCGCATCTCTGCTGTCGGATACTCACACACCCTGGAGGGTAAAGAGATTGATTCATTATCAGGCTGGGGGTGGACAGCATAGTGGTTATGCAAGAGACTCTCATGCCTGAGACCCCAAAGTCTGAGGTTCAATCCCCCACACCACTATAAACCAGAGCTGAGTAGTGCTTTGGGGAAAAAAAAGAAAATAAATATAAATAATACATATATGTACATAGATATATAAAAGGGAGATATTCATGAAGGATTCTATACCAGGAGGTGAGAGAATGCAGACTACATTGACAACATCATCAAAAAAAAATCTGAATTCTCCTCTGTGGGACCTTGCATAAGCCGAGGTCTAGCATGGTGGGGGCCATCCAGGGGGGAATCTCTGGATGCCTGGGAGGCACAGGCCACTCCACATGGAACAGTGATCCTTCCCTAGGAGACCCCAGGTCCTCTTCCCTGTGGGCCCTGTGCATGCCTCCCATGGTGCACCTACAGGTGCTAAGGCTCCTCCAGCTCCTATCCCCAGCAATGGTCAGAGCCCAGAGACCCCTGCATCTTGAGGTCACAGGTGAGGGGCCCTGCTGTCCTGTCTCTCCAGGTGCCCATGTGTTGGTCTGCTTCTAAGATCTGCTTCTAGGACCCTTCTGTTTCATTGGTTTAATCCCCCTTGCTTAACACTATTCTATTTACATAACCACTGTTAACTGCAGGGCATTGGTTTAATCCCCACTGGTTCATGATGTCTTTTTGCTTCCCCCCATAGTCACCCTGATTTTCACCAGTCTCTTTTCGCTCCACCCTCTCTATGTCACATCCTGTTTCCACCCTACTTGGCGAGTATATATATATAAGGACAGGATTGTGATTAGAGATAGCTTAGATTGCGATGTGTTCCACATGAATAAAGACTGAACTGTGTCCCTGGCTGTCTCTCTCACCCACCCACAAAGCTAGCCTGGCACCCATAATGCCCTATGTCATGTGCACAATGGGCCCTGAGGGTTCATGGGGGATCCCCAAAACACGTGTCAGTGGGCCTAAGGGTGTTGGGGTGATCTCCTGGGCTCAGAGGTCCAGAGGAGTCTGGAGAAGCAGTGAGGACCCTGCCCCTTGGGCATGAGGTGAGTTCCTGCCAGGCTAGCTTCACGGGTGGGAGACAGATGACCAGGGACTCAACGGCTGAGCTGAGAAGCAGTATCTCTTTATTCATGTGGAATGCAACACAATCTAAGCTAAGCTCTAATCACAATCTGTCCTTATATATATACTTGCCAAATAGTGTGGAAACAGGATGTGACATAGAGAGGGTGGAGTTAAAAGAGACTGGTGCAAATCAGGGTGTACTAGGAGAGGGGGTGGAGCAAAAAGACATCATGAACCAGTGGGGATTAAACCAATGCCCTGCAGGCAGGGTGGTGCTTAGTTAACAGTGGTTATGTAAATAGAATACAGTGTTAAGCAGGGGGATTAAACCAATGAAACAGAAGGGGTTTTAGAAGCAGAATTAGAAGCAGACCAACAAGTTCTGTGTGTCCGTGTGTCCCTAGGCATGTTCAAGGCGCCATCCTTGGAGGCCCAGCCATGCCCACTGGTACTGACAGCCTGACCCTGCAATGTCACTCCCAGGCTGGCTTTGTCACAATTGCCCTGGCCACAAATGAGGGGCCTCAGGGCCCACAAAGGCTGGATGGGGAGCATACCCCTGAATTTCTCCTGGGCTCTGTGAACAGCCCGAAGGGGGCTGGTACCGGTGTATCAGGGATCACAGCCTGGCCCATGTATGGTCAGCCTTCACCGACTACCTGGACCTCCTGGGGGTGGGTGAGAAGCCCCCCAGGGAGCTGGGCCTCCCCACCCCTGGGTGATGGTGCATGGAGGGTTGCTGTGAGGAGGCTGGGGCAGGGAGCATAGGGAGGAGAGGAGGGACCCCAGAGGGGTGTAGTCTAGGAGGGCCACAGCAGGGTCCCTGGAGAATAGGGGCTCCAAGTCAGGGTCTCTGGGGTGGGGGCTTCTGTGACCCCCACAAACGTCTCCCAGGTACATATAGCAGGCCCACCCAGTCAGCCCTGCTGGGACCCTGGGTACCCTGGAGATGGGACATGACCCTGCAGTGCTGCTCTGACACCCTTGCTGACACCTTCTGGCTGTCCAAGGAGGGGTCCCCTGCTCCCCTGCATCTCCTGCAGCTGCGGAACTCAGCTGCCCCCTCTCAGGCCAACTTCACCTTCAGTGCCATGACCCGAGAACAGGGGCGCAGCTACAAGTGCTACAGCTCCCTCAGCTGTCATGCCGCGCTGTGGAGAAGAGAGAGAGGACATCCGGAGTGAAGAGGGAACGCAAATCTTTATTTGCGCTGGAACCTCAGAGTTGGGTGAGAGAGAAGCAGGTTGGGCCACGTGGAGGTAGCAACAATGGCCGCCTCATGCAGCAACATTCCCTGGGTTTAAACACAGAAGTGAAGCACCGGCAAGAGAGAGAGGTGCAGAAGAAGAAGGGCTTTTATGGGAATAGCTCTCTCGAGAATGGGAAGGGGGAGGAGTGACCAGAGCGCTCCAGGGTAGGATAATAACTCTGTGAGAATGGGAAGGGGGAGGAGTGACCAGAGCACTCCAGGGTAGGATAATAACTCTGTGAGAATGGGAAGGGGAGGAGTGACCAGAGCACTCCAGAATAGGATAATAACTCTGTGAGAATGGGAAGGGGAGGAGTAACCAGAGCACTCCAGGATAGGATAATAACTCTGTGAGAATGGGAAGGGGAGGAGTGACCAGAGCACTCCAGGGTAGGATAATAACTCTGTGAGAATGGGAAGGGGAGGAGTGACCAGAGCACTCCAGGGTAGGATAATAACTCTGTGAGAATGGGAAGGGGGAGGAGTGACCAGAGCACTCCAGGGTAGGATAATAACTCTGTGAGAATGGGAAGGGGGGAGGAGTAACCAGAGCACTCTAGGGTAGGATAATATCTCTGTGAGAATGGGAAGGGGGGAGGAGTAACCAGAGCACTCTAGGGTAGGATAATATCTCTGTGAGAATGGGAAGTGGAGGAGTGACCAGAGCACTCCAGGGTAGGACAATAACTCTGTGAGAATGGGAAGGGGGAGGAGTGACCAGAGCACTCCAGGGTAGGATAATAACTCTGTGAGAATGGGAAGGGGAGGAGTGACCAGAGCACTCCAGGGTAGGGTAATAACTCTGTGAGAATGGGAAGGGGAGGAGTGACCAGAGTACTCCAGGGTAGGATAATAACTCTGTGAGAATGGGAAGGGGAGGAGTAACCAGAGCACTCCAGGGTAGGATAATAACTCTGTGAGAATGGGAAGGGGAGGAGTGACCAGAGCACTCCAGGGTAGGATAATATCTCTGTGAGAATGGGAAGGGGGGAGGAGTGACCAGAGCACTCCAGGGTAGGATAATAACTCTGTGAGAATGGGAAGGGGAGGAGTAACCAGATTACTCCCCGGTAGGGTAATAACTCTGTGAGAATGGGAAGGGGAGGAGTAACCAGACCACTCCAGGGTAGGATAATAACTCTGTGAGAATGGGAAGGGGAGGAGTAACCAGACCACTCCAGGGTAGGATAATAACTCTGTGAGAATGGGAAGGGGAGGAGTGACCAGAGCACTCCAGGGTAGGATAACAACTCTATGAGAATGGGAAGGGGAGGAGTGACCAGAGCACTCCAGGGTAGGATAATAACTCTGTGAGAATGGGAAGGGGAGGAGTAACCAGATTACTTCCCGGTAGGGTAATAACTCTGTGAGAATGGGAAGGGGAGGAGTGACCAGAGCACTCCAGGGTAGGATAATAACTCTGTGAGAATGGGAAGGGGAGGAGTAACCAGATTACTCCAGGGTAGGATAATAACTCTGTGAGAATGGGAAGTGGGAGGAGTGACCAGAGCACTCCAGGGTAGGATAATAACTCTGTGAGAATGGGAAGGGGAGGAGTGACCAGAGTACTCCAGGGTAGGATAATAACTGTGTGAGAATGGGAAGGGGAGGAGTAACCAGAGCACTCCAGGGTAGGGTAATAACTCTGTGAGAATGGGAAGGGGAGGAGTGACCAGAGCACTTCAGGGTAGGATAATAACTCTGTGAGAATGGGTAGGGGAGGAGTGACCAGAGCACTCCAGGGTAGGATAATAACTCTGTGAGAATGGGGAGGGGAGGAGTGACCAGAGCACTCCAGGGTAGGATAATAACTCTGTGAGAATGGGAAGGGGGGAGGAGTAACCAGAGCACTCCAGGGTAGGGTAATAACTCTGTGAGAATGGGAAGGGGAGGAGTGACCAGAGCACTCCAGGGTAGGATAATAACTCTGTGAGAATGGGAAGGGGGGAGGAGTAACCAGAGCACTCCAGGGTAGGATAATAACTCTGTGAGAGCACTGAAACTTATTGCAGGAATTGACAATGCCCTGAGCATACAACATGGCGGAACAGGCGCTCCGAGGATGTCCCAACTCTCGCGAGAACTGGCAATAGCCTGAGGGGACAACATGGCAGATGTGACTGCATCTGCACAATTTCCCAGCACTCAGCCATGCCCCCCACCTGCTGTCCCTACCGAGTGCCCCCTGCAGCTCATTGTCTCAGTTGAGGCCCCTGTACTGTGTCCCATGGGGTGCAGACCCTCAGGCACTGCCCTGTCCAGAGCTCAGAGCTGGGATGTCAGGAGGGAGACTGGGGAGACCAGCCCCAGGGCCCCATCCCATGGGGGATGGAGATGAAGGGATCCCCCAGCTTGGTCCCACCCCAGGTGCAGGTCATGGGGACAGTGAGCACTGAGAGGAGGAGAGATGCTCTGTGTCTGAGCCCACGTCATCGCCATTGTTGAGAGGCAGACACCGGTGCTGTCTTTTCAGACTCAGCCCCTCTGCCATCTGCCTGGGACCTCCCCTCCCAAGGACGCAGGAGCTGCTCTGCCTGGGCTGTCAGCTCTGCTGACTCGGGGTCTCCTCCACTCCCCTCACTGTGGGAGAGGGCGCTCCAGGCTGCTGTGCCATCTCCATGAGCTCCGGGTGCCAGCCTGCGAGGGGCCCTGCAGCTCAGCCCCACAGGAGCTGCTTCAGTCTCCTGCCCCCACATGGGCCACTTGGTGTCCGTCTGTCCATCCAAGCCCATCTTTACATCCATGGCATGGCTCCTGTGTCCGTGTGCACTCACTGTGCTGTGTGTCTCCTAATGACTTTGCCACCAGAGGAGTCGGGTGAAAGGGGGTGATGACAGGTTCACATGGTGGGGCTGGCCGGCCAGGAGAGAGAACCAATTCTGTTTAATCTGCACAGAGTCTCAGGTGAGCCTGAACTATTGAGACGCTGGCTCACCTCCTCTCAGAATTACCTCAGGGCTGGAGGTTTGCAACACTTGCTGTTTCTAAGGGGCCAGTTGATGGATCAGGGGCAGGGACCTGGACTTGTGTCAACCTCAGCCTTAGACAAAGAGCTGCCTGGGGCACAGGAGGGGAAGGGTACCACCCTTTCAGTCTTCTTGCTCCTTACTGGTGGGTCACAGGACCCCCAGGCCATCTTGCCCTCAGGAGAATGAGAGGAACTCCAGGGCACTGGCCTCAGGCACTGAGAGGTGCTGGGTGGGCTCAGGACTTGTGGAGCTCCGGCTGACACAGGCAGTGCTCTCTCAGACTCACTTCCCTTGGTCCCTGTGAGACCCTCCCACGGGGGCTGGTACTAGTGCTATGGGGGTCACAGCTGCTCCTCCCTGTGGTCAGTACCCAGCAGCCACTTGGACATCCTGGTGGCAGGTGAGGAGCTTGCGGCTCAATCTGGACAGACTCTGACAGGGGAGCCCCAGGGTGAGGGCAGGGGAGGAGTGTGGGGTGCCCAGGGAGAGAGGGAGAGGTGGGCAAGAGAGGAAGAGAGACTGATGGGGCAGAGACAGAGAGGAGGGTCTTCAGAGACAGGCCCTGGGGACTGGGTTCAGAGCCAGGGGGCAGCAGCCCTCACCTCTTCCTCTCTCAAGGATGGCTGGCTGACACCCCCTCCCTCTCGGTACAGCCGGGCCCCTCTGTGGCCCCAGGAGAGAAGGTGACCCTGTGCTGTCAGACACAGAGCCCCAGGGACTCTTTCCTTCTGTCCAAGGAGGGAGCGCTCCTGCCCTCCAGCATCTGAGGTCAGAGTTCTGAGCTCAGGGGTTCTGGGCTGGTTTCTCCTTCCAGCCTGTGACCACAGCCCACGGGGGCACCTACAGGTGCTACAGCTCAAGTGACAGCACCCCCCACCTGCTGTCCCAGCCCAGTGCCCCCCTGCAGCTCCTGGTCTCAGGTGAGGCCCCTGATGTGCCATCAGTTCCTGCCAGGTGTCTGAGCAGCAGTAATTGAGGACAGACCTCCAGGGCACAGCAGACGGCCGTGGTGACATCCTGCCTCTGGGCCCTGTGTCCTCAGCTTTCACCAGCTGCACGTCCATACTGAGTCATACATGAGGATTAATCTGAAAAGTGCAGATTTCTAAAGATTTTATTTATTTATGAGAAAGATAGGAGGAGAGAGAGAAAGAGCCAGACATCATTCTGGCACATGTTCTGCTGGGGATTGAATTCAGGGCCTCATGCTTACTCTATCCACTGCACCACCTCCTGGAGCAGAAAACATTACTTATTTATTGTGTAGATAATCTTGTTATGATTTTTTTGAGTCTTAGAGTCAAAGTTTTGTGAAAAGAGGTAGAGGCAGGTGTGAGCGGGAGCTGAGGGAGCACAGAGAAGTAACGAGGGATCAGAGGGGACCAGCACTGGGGACAGAGGGGACCGTCATGGGAGACACAGACGGGACTAGCACAGGGAACATAGGGGACCAGCATGGGAGAGACAGAGAGGACCAGCACGGGGAGCATAGGGGACCAACATGGGGGAGACAGAGGGGACCAGCTCTGGGGACAGAGGGGACCAGCACTGGGGACATAGGGGACCAGCATGGGGGAGACAGAGGGGACCAGCAGTGGGGACAGAGGGGACCAGCATGGAAGAGACAGAGGGGACCAGCACGGGGAACATAGGGGACCAGCATGGGGGAGACAGAAGGGACCAGCAAGGGTGACAGGACCAGCACATGTGTTGTTTTCGACAGGTTATGTTGTTTTCAATGGGCTGGCTTCACGGGCGGGTAACAGATGACCAGGGACTCATGGTTGAGCTGTAGGCAGTATCTCTTTATTCATGCAGGACGCAGCACAATCTAAGACGAGCTAAGTTAAACTCAAAGTACAGTACTCTAGAACTCACAATGCTGTCTTTATATATACTTCCCAAGTAGGGTGGAAACAGGATGTGACATAGAGAGGGTGGAGAGAAAAGTGACTGGTGAAAATCAGGGTGTGACAAAGAAGGGATCAGGGTGTGACAAGGAGGGGGGTGGAGCAAAAACATATCATGAAACAGTGGGGATTGAACCAATGCCCTGGAGGGAGGTGCTTGTTAACAGCGGTTATGTAAATAGAATGAAGTGGTTATGTAAATAGAATAGTGTTAAGCAGGGGGTATTTAAACCAAATGAAACAGAAGGGGTCTCATGCATACCAACACACATGGATGAGGGGACCAGCACGAGTGACAGAGGGGACCATCACAGGGAAGAGGGGATCAACGTGGGGACAGAGGGGACCAGCACGAGGACAGAGCCCCCGGCTCCCCACCTGCAGGGGGGTTGCTTCACAGGTGGTGAAGCAGGTCTGCAGGTGTCTGTCTTTCTTTGCCTCTCTCTCCTTCCCTTCCTCTCTCCATTTCTCTCTGTCCTATCTAACAACAACAGAATCAATAACAACAACAATAAAACATCAAGGGCAACAAAAGGGAATAAATAAGTAAATATTTTTTAAAAGAGAAAAGACCAGATTCAAGTCTTTAAAGGAAGATTTTCTGTTTTAGATTTATTTAGTGAAGAAGAGTGCTAGAGACATGGCCAGAGCATCACTCTGGATGCTGGATTTCCCTTCAGTCCACAGAAATCTCAGTTTTCATGGACTTGGACATGCCAGGGAATCCCTGGAGCAGCCTCCACTTGATAGACTCCTGCCTGTATCATGTGGCCTTCGTTGGGTCTCCCTGTGCTTTCTTCCTGTTTGTGATTTGTAGAAATGCCTCCTGGATTCTGCCCAGCTGGCTTCTCCAGAAAGACCATGAGAAGCAGTTTCTTCTGCCCAGATGTCTCACAATTAGCAGTGTCTTTTGGTTCACAAAAATTTCTATTGCTAGGAAATTAAACATTTTCCTAGAATGTTCATGATTTTTACATCAAATGTGAAACTGAGGGGGCTGACAGTGATGCACTCGGTTAAGCAGACTTACTGCTAAGCGCAAAGAGCCATGTGAAGACCTGGGCTTCCTGCTCTAACCGCCTGCCGGGGGTCTCTTCCCTTCTCAATGTCTCTCTGTCCCATTGAATACAATTTTAAACACATAATAATAATAATAATAATGAAAAATGGCTGTCAGGCGCTGTGGATTCCTAGTGCCAGCACCGAGCCCCAGCATTAACCTGGCGGCAAGGGAAAAAAAAAGTGACTGAGACCCAAGTTCCTAAAGAATGATCTCCTAGTCCATTCTACTTGAAGCACATTGTTATTTTTGGCCACCTGGGATTTCCCCATTTCAGGCCGCATTGTTTTCTCAGGTAGAGACACACACACACTGGGGCCAGGGCCACAGCACTGAAGCCTCCCGCAGGTGGTGGGGCTGGGCTTGAACCTGGGTTGTGTCCATGAGAAAGCACCTTCAGTATCCAAACAAGCTAACTTGCCAGCCACAGCGCATTTTCATGTGAGGACTGCACATGCGATGCACAGAACACTGCTTCTTCCCTCGGGGCCGCCGGCTCTTTGCCTTTTCCTAGGCTTTCTCTCCTGTGACAAGGGGAAGACTCCAGGGGACTTGGTCATTTCTGTGCCAGCTGCATTCTGCTGCGTGTCCACAAGGCGGCAGCAAAGCACCAAAGTTGTCTAGCAGCCTGTGTAATGAGGAGACAGCTTTGGACACAGCTTTGGACACAGCGCAATTTTATGTGTGAGTTGTACACGACTCACAAAGTGTGTGTGTGTGTGTGTGTGTGTGTGTGTTTCGGCATTTGGCTCTCCAATTCCTAGGCTTTCTCTCCTTTGATGGGAAGACTCCCCTGGGAGTTGATAAATTTCTGTCCCTAGCTGCATTCTGCTGCAAGTCCACAAGGGTGCAGCAAAGCACCATCGTTGTTGAAGCAGCTCATAGACTGAGAATACTGTGCCCCAGTATGGTTCCGTAGCCCCCATGTCCACTTGGTCGATTCCAAATTATATTCCTCCATGAGGATAATTTCTGGAACCATCCGTTCCACCCCGGTTCCATGGCTGCCAGTTCTTAGCAACATCGCCCCGCCAGATATTCGTCGGGATGCGGCATCATCTAAGTTCATTTCCCACGTCTACGCTCGACCGGACCTGCCAAAATACTCGGATATCTTCGCCCACCCTGTCCAACGCTTGACGTCTCGTCACCCAATCTGGTCCCCTATGCCTACACTGAACTTCTCTGTTCCAGACTCTTGGAAACAGAGTTGGCAGTCAGCTGAGGTAAAGAACAAACACCTCATCACAGACCCCTGCGAGCGTCAACCCGGCTTTGACCTAGCACGTTATGATTGGGCCCTCCTCAATCGCTATCGAACAGGCCATGGCCGGTGCGCTGCTATGTTCCATCGCTGGGGAGCCAGAGATGACCCAAACTGCCCCTGCGGCTCCAGACAGACTATGACCCACATAGTCAACGACTGCCACCTCTCCAGATTCAAAGGAGGTCTCGAAACTTGACATCAGGCTCAACCTGACGCTGTTGACTGGCTACGGAAGCAGGGCAAACACTAGAAGAAGAATAGACTGAAAGCTCAGGTGGTGGAGGCAGTGCATTTTCATGTGTGAGTTGCACATCACTCACTAAATGGTTTTTGTTTTGTGTTCTGGCACTTGGCTCTCCAATTCCTAGGCTTACTCTCCTTTGATGGGAAGACTCCCCTGGGAGTTGATGAATTTCTGTCCCTAGCTGCATTCTGATTTGCCTCCACAACGTGGCAGCAACACACCTGAGCAGGAGGATTTGACTTTCCTGGGCGGGTCCTATGGACACTGGCCAATGAGATGGCTGGCACGTGGTGTGTGTGTGTGTGTGTGTGTGTGTGTGTGTAGAGAAACTAGCCTATTACAGTCCAGGGGAAGAGCCTTGTGGGTGGACCTTTGAGACACTGTGCAATGAGCAAGTGGGGAAGGCCATGTGGGCAGTCCTCAAGTGAACGACCAATGACAAAACAGGGGGAACAACCTTCCAGGGCGTGCCCTAAAGACAGGAGTAGCCAATGAAATTGCCAGTAGTTGTTGTGGGAGTGCCCTAAGGACAGCAGCCAATGAGATTGCTGGTAGAGGTTGAGGGGTTGCTCTAAGGACAGTAGCCAATGAGATTGCTGGCAGGGATTGTGGGCCTGCCCAAAGGTCCTGACCCATCAGAGCACAGACAGCAACCAGTGGGCGGGCCTTACGAAACCTTACCAATGTGAGCCCAGATATGGGCTTTTGGGGCGTGTTCAGTCACAGGACAATCAGCATCAGGAGCTTGGAGGCGGACCTTACAGATGTCCAATGAGCGTGTGGGGAGGCCCTTCTGGGCAGTCCTCCAGAAGGCTGGCTAATGGTAACAAGGAGCCCTGCCCTCACTGGGCGGAGCTGGAGAGCTCTGGCCAATGAGAGTAAAGCACAGGTCATGGGCGAGTCTCCAGTCCCTGGAGGTGGTGGAGGGCAGCACCCTTGGGTGAAAGGTGGAGTCACAGGGCTGGCAGGAGAGTCCAGCCGACCCTGGTGGCAGCAGGGAGCCGGGGGCATGTCGTGGCCTGGGGGCCCTTCAGCTCTGTGTCTCTACATCTTGATCTGAGACTCCGCGGGGACTGATGCCCCATCCTCGCCGTCTGCGGGGTGTCCACAAGGGTCGCGAGGCCGCGGGTGCAGATCTCGGCCTGTGCCCCGCACACCTGAGCTGAGAGTCCAGGTGCGCGGCAGCTCCCGGAGGCCTCTCCTCTGCCTGCCTCCGCCTCCCTCCTGCCTCCATCCACACACTCACTCTGGATAAAAGGAGACATGTTCTGCTCACAATCTTCAGACCCGCGAAGAGCCTGAGACCCGCCGTGCGAACACAGCTCAGCAGAACAGAGTGAAAAGCCCGTCCCTGGATGCACGGCAGCACCGGAGCGTCTGGCTCAGTCCGTGCGGTTCCCAGGCGCAGTCCCGGGCAGAGCGGAGCCCCAGAGGCCACAGCCAGCTGCCGACACCCGACCCGGAGCTGCCGCGTGTGGACACGCCGCAGAATCAGCGGGAGAGGACGGGCGGCCGACAGCTGTGCGCACGTCAAGAGCCTTTAAATCCGGGGGCAGGGCGACGCTGGGGCGCCTGGTTACATACCAGACGTGCTGTGGGTGATGACCCGGGTTCAAGCCCCTGGGCCCCACCAGCAGGGAGCTTCACAGGCCATGTAGCAGGGCTGTTGGTGTCTCTCCCTCCTGCGAGGCTGTCCCTGCAGGTGCTGTCCTGTGGCGATGGTTTCCTGAACCCACAGCAAGTGCAGGTTACAGGTGCGCCAGGTGTGAGCCTCCCTGCACCGCGCTGAGGAGCGTCCACCGGGGGCCTTCAGAGCTGGAGAGCTCCGAGGACACACGGACACTCAGATCAGGACCTGAGTCCCAGGGAGGCCGGGTGGCGGTGCTGCTCCTCTGGCTCCTGGGCACTGTCTCCCTCACCTCTCAGCAGCTCTCTGTCCTAACACATAAAACAGAAGGAAGGCTCTCCTCTCCTCTCCTCTCCCGGATCAACTAGGAATACCAAAGGAGACCACCCGGACCGAAACAAGACAGGACTAGAATGACCACAGGAACCCAGTAAATCACCTGTGAGTACAAACACACGTGGCTGGTGACAGAGAGGAGAGAGGGGCCTAAGGAGAGATTAAGTGACTGCTAACAGTTCAGCAGTTTATCAGTGGAGACACCACCTCCAGTTCGCTCCTCAACAAGGGGACAGCTGAAGTGAGGAAAGGACTCCCCAGAGACTCACCAAGTGCAACTCTGAGTCTCCATTGCTACTACCCTCAGAATCTGGAACAGCAACAGGGAGGGACACCAGGGGACAGAGATCTAACCGGGAAACTCAGGAGAAGACCTATACCTCGGTGGCATAGCTGAGGGGCTGTGAAAGTCTCTTTGCATAACCACTGAATTATCTCTGTCACACCCTGATTTATTTCTTGGTCTGGAGTCAGTGATTAAGCTAAGAAGCCTATTGATAGTTTAAAAGCCCCCAGGCACCCATAGCCTACAGGGAAGAAAAAAAAGAGGCATTTACACCACTGAGCTCCAACTCAGGGATTGAAAAAACTGTTAACTTCCACCACGGTAAACCCTTTAATTAAATTACTTGGACACAAGTCAATCCAGGCAATAGTGATCAATAATTTGAAAAGCACTGATAAAGGGAACTCATAACATAATATATAAAATGGTTAAAACAACAAGAAAAAATATTGGAGAATCGAACCAGGACAAGAGTCCAACTAAAAGTCCTCCAGAGGGTGAAGCACAAAACAACGAGTTCAACATCCAAACATTAGCTAAGGAAATAATACAGCAGTCAGTAAATAATTTGAAAAAATTGTAATCAGAAATGCAGGAACAACAAATGAGAATATGGAAGAAAATTCTAATTATCTCATGGTTATTAGAGAGCTGAAAGCTGAAATCACTAAGCTAAGAAGGCAACTAGCTGAATAAGCTAAAACAGTATCAGAGCAGGGCAACAAAATAGATGAACTCCAGAAAGCAGTAGAGGGCAGAGAGAATAGAATCTATGAGGCTGAAGACAGAATTAGCAAGATTGAGGATGAATTAGAGACAACTAAAAAAGAAGTAAGAGATCTCAAAAAGAGATTAAGAGATGCTGAAAACAACAACAGAGTCCTATGGGATGACTTCAAAAGAAACAATATACACATTATTGGCTTACCAGAGGAAGAAAGAGAAGGAGAGGAAGAAAGCATTCTCCAGGCCATAATAGCTGAACATTTCTCTAGTCTAGACAACATCAAAGACATAAAGATTCAAGAAGCCCAGAGGGTCCCAAACAGAATTAACCCAGACCTAAAGACACCAAGACATGTCATACTTAGATTGGAAAGGAATAAGGATAAAGAAAGGATCCTCAAGGCTGCAAGAGAAAAACAAAGAGTCACCTACAAAGGAAAACCCATAAGATTAGCAGCAGACTTCTCCATACAAACACTACAGGACAGAAGAGAATGGCAAGATATCTATTGAGTGCTCAATGAGAAAGGCTTTCAGCCAAGAATACTATATCCTGCTAGATTGTCATTCAGACTAGATGGAGGCATCAAAACCTTCTCAGACAAGCAACAGTTGAAGGAAGCAACCATCACCAAGCCTGCCCTGAAAGAAGTTCTGAAAGGTCTCCTATAAACAACCAGATCACCACAAATAGGACATATATCAAAACACTCTAAAATTCTACAAGAATGGCGTTAAAATATCTTCAATCTTTGATATCAATAAATGTCAATGGCCTGAATTCACCTATTAAAAGACACAGAGTAGGAAGATGGATCAGAAAACACAACCCAACAATATGTTGTCTACAGGAAACTCACCTAACGCAACAAGACAAACACAGACTTAAAGTGAACGGATGGAAAACTATCATTCAAGCCAATGGCCCACAAAAAAGGGCAGGAACAGCTATTCTCATATCTGACATGATAGACTTTAAAATACATAAGATTAAAAAAGATAGGAATGGACACTACTTAATGCTCAGAGGATCAGTCAATCAAGAGGACTTAACAATTATTAATATCTATGCACCCAATGAGAAGCCATCTAAATACATCAAACGTCTACTGAAAGAGCTACAGCAATATATTAACAGTAACACAATCATAGTAGGGGACTTCAACACCCCACTATCTCAACTTGACAGATCATCCAGGAATAAAATCAGTAAAGACATAAGGGAGCTACATGAAGAGATAGATAAACTAGAACTATTGGACATTTTCAGAGTCATTCATCCCAAGAAACTGGAATACACATTTTACTCAAATCCACATGAATCATTCTCAAGGATAGACCATATGTTAGGCCACAAAGACAGCATCAGCCAATTCAAGAGCACTGAAATCATCCCAAGCATCTTCTCAGACCACAGTGGAATTAAACTAACACTTAACAATCAACAAAAGATTAGTAACAGTCCCAAAATGTGGAAGCTCAACAGTACACTTCTTAACAACTTCTGGGTCAAAGAGGAAATCAAGGAAGAAATCAAAATGTTTCGAGAGTTCAATGAAAATGAAGACACATGCTATCAAAATATTTGGGACACAGCTAAAGCAGTCCTAAGAGGGAAGTTCATAGCTATACAAGCACACATTAGGAAACAAGAAAAAGCACAAATAAACAGCCTGATTGCACATCTTAAAGACCTAGAAGAAGAACAACAAAGGAATCCTAAAGTAACCAGAAGGACAGAAATCACTGAAGTTAGGGCAGAAATCAATAACATTGAGAATAGGAAAACCATACAATAGATCAATGAAAGTAAATGTTGTTTCTTCAAAAGAGTAAACAAAATCGACAAAACTTTTGCCAGTCTCACAAAACAAAAAAGGGAGAAGACCCAAATAAATCGGATAGTAAATGAAAGAGGAGATATCACAACAGACACTGTAGAAATTCAACATATCATGCGAGGCTTATATGAACAACTATATGCCACCAAGCTAGACAACCTGGAAGAAATGAATGATGTCCTAGATACCTACCAACTTCCAAAACTAAGTAGAGGAAGTGGATAACATGAACAGGCCCATCACAGCTAATGAAATTGAAACAGTTATCAAAAATCCTCCCAAAAATAAAAGTCCTGGACCAGATGGTTTTACAAATGAATTCTACAAAACTTTCAAAGAAGAACTAATACCTCTACTTTTAAAAGTCTTCCAGAAGATTGAAGACACTGGAATACTCCCTGCCAGCTTCTATGAAGCCAACATCACCCTGATACCAAAAGCAGACAGGGACACAAGCAAAAAAGAAAACTACAGACCAATATCTCTGATGAACATAGATGCGAAAATATTGAACAAAATTCTAGCCAACCGGATACAGCAGTATATCAAAAAGATTGTTCATCATGACCAAGTGGGGTTTATCCCAGGCATGCAAGGTTGGTTTAATATATGTAAATCAATCAATGTGATCCACCACATCAACAAAAGCAAGACCAAAAACCACATGGTCATATCAATAGATGCAGAGAAAGCCTTTGACAAAATACAACATCCCTTTATGATCAAAACACTACAAAAAATGTGAATAGAAGGAAAATTCCTGAAGATAGTGGAGTCTATATATAGCAAACCTACAACCAACATCATACTCAATGGTGAAAAACTGGAAGCATTTCCCCTCAGATCAGGTACTAGACAGGGCAGCCCACTATCAGCATTACTATTCAACATAGTGTTGGAAGTTCTTGCCGTAGCATTCAGGCAGGAGCAAGGAATTAAAGGGATACAGATTGGAAGAGAAGAAGTCAAACTCTCCTTATTTGCAGATGACATGATAGTATACATGGAAAAACCTAAGGAATCCAGCAAGAAGCTTTTGGAAATCATCAGGTAATACAGTAAGGTGTCAGGCTATAAAATTAACATTCAGAAGTCAGTGGCATTCCTCTATGCAAACACTAAGTTAGAAGAAATTGAAATCCAGAAATCAGTTCCTTTTTTTATAGCAACAAAAACAATAAAATATCTAGGAGTAAACCTAACCAAAGAAGTGAAAGACTTGTATACTGAAAATTATGAGTCACTACTCAAAGAAATTGAAAAAGACACAAAGAAGTGGAAAGATATTCCATGTTCATGGGTTGGAAAAATTAACATCATCAAAATGAATATATTATCCAGAGCCATCTACAAATTTAACGCTATCCCCATCAAGATCCCAAGCACATTTTTTAGGAGAATAGAACAAATGCTACAAATGTTTATCTGGAACCAGAAAAGACCTAGAATTGCCAAAACAATCTTGAGAAAAAAGAACAGAACCGGAGGCATCACACTCCCAGATCTCAAACTGTATTATAGGGCCATTGTCATCAAAACTGCTTGGTACTGGAACATGAATAGACACACTGACCAGTGGAATAGAATTGAGAGCCCAGAAATGAGGCCCCACACGTATGGACATCTAATCTTTGACAAAGGGGCCCAGACTATTACATGGGGAAAGCAAAGTCTCTTCAACAAATGGTGTTGGAAACAATGGGTTGAAACATGCAGAAGAATGAAACTGAATCACTGTATTCACCAAATGCAAAAGTAAATTCCAAGTGGATCAAGGACTTGGATGTTAGACCACAAACTATCAGATACTTAGAGGAAAATATTGGCAGAACTTTTTTCTGCATAAATTTTAAAGACATTTTCAATGAAACAAATCCAATTACAAGGAAGACTAAGGCAAGTATAAACCTATGGGACTACATCAAATTAAAAAGCTTCTTCATAGCAAAAGAAACCACTACCCAAACCAAGAGACCCCTCACAGAATGGGAGAAGATTGTTACATGCCATACGTCAGATAATAGTTTAATAACCAACATATATAAAGAACTTGCCAGACTCAACAACAAGACAACCAATAACCCCATCCAAAAATGGGGGGAGGACTTGGACAGAATATTCACCACAGAAGAGATCCAAAAGGCCGAGAAACACATGAAAAAATGCTCCAAGTCTCTGATTGTCAGAGAAATGCAAATCAAGACAACAATGAGATATCACTTCACTCCTGTGAGAATGTCAGACATCAGAAAAGGTAACAGCAGCAAATGCTGGAGAGGGTGTGGGGTCAAAGGAACCCTCCTGCATTACTGGTGGGAATGTCAATTGGTCCAACCTCTGTGGAGAACAGTCTGGAGAACTCTCAGAAGGCTAGAAATGGACCTACCCTATGACCCTGCAATTCCCCTCCTGGGGATATATCCTAAGGATCCCAACACATCCATCCAAAAAGATCTGTGTACACATATGTTCTTGGCAGCACAATTTGTAATAGCCAAAACCTGCAAGCAACCCAGGTGTCCAACAACAGATGAGTGGCTGAGCAAGTTGTGGTCTATATACACAATGGAATACTACTCAGCTGTAAAAAATGGTGACTTCACTGTTTTCAGCCAATTTTGGATGGACCTTGAAAAAAATCATGTTGAGTGAAATAAGTCAGAAACAGAAGGATGAATATGGGATGCTCTCACTCTCAGGCAGAAGTTGAAAAACAAGATTAGAAAAGAAAACACAAGTCGAACCTGAAATGGAATTGGAGTATTACACCAAAGTAAAAGACTCTGGGGTGGGGAGAATACAGGTCCGTGAAAGATGATGAATGACATAGTGGGGGTTGTATTGTTAAGTGGGAAACTGAGGAATGTTATGCATGTACAAACTATTGTATTTACTGTTGAATGTAAAGCATTAATTCCCCAATAAAGAAATAAATTATTTAAAAAAAAAAGGAAGGGAAGCCAAGAAAGGTCACCGCGAGAGGAGGGTTTGTAGTGCCCCTCACACGCAGCAACAGTCCACTTGGGGAAATATATATATGGAATAAAATGATAAGATTTAATATTTGCATAAAAGAGGCGGGGTAGATAGCATAGTGTTTATGCAAAGAGACTGTCATGCCTGAGGCTCCAAAGTCCCACGTTCAGTCCCCCACATCACCATAAATGAGAGCTGAGCAGTTCTCTGGTGTTTCTCTCTATGTCTTTCTCTGCATCTCTCTCAAAAATAAAAAAAATACTTTTTAAAATAAGTTTCTAAAAAATATTTTTATAAAAGAAAATCTCATTCAAATAAAAATAGGTTGTTACTTGGTTGCTGATATTGCATGCTATTTAAACAAAAACGGACTCACTTTTCTTATTGTTGTGCACAAACTGCTCTGCTATTTCGGGATTCTGTCAGCCTGTCTTGCGGGCACTGCCATTCTTTCTGTGAGTGTGATGAGCTCCCTGCACGGGCGCATTCCCCTCTGTGTCCACGAGGTGGCAGCAGAACCACAGTCCAGGAAGCTGCTCTGCATTTGTGCAGATCTGTAGGCCTGGGTTCTGTCACTGCATTTTCTTTCTTATTTATTTATTTATTTGAAGGAGACAGCCAGAAATTGAGAGAAAGGGAGCTATATACAGGAGCTATATACCTGCAGCCCGACTTCACATCTCACAAAGCTTTCCCCCTGCAGGTGGATACCAGTTGCTGGAACCTGGGTCCTTGCCCATGGCAGCATGTGCATCTAACCAGGTGCACCTCCACCTCCCCTTCTGCTTGATTTAAATGACATTGTATCTGTGAATATCTCAAGAGTTTTGAAGTTTCTCTATCATCTGCTATCCTCATGGTGTCCACAAGGTGGCAGCAAATCAGACCCATTGTTTGTAAGCATACTGTGGGCGGGGCAGAGTGCGGTGGGCTGGGCTGACCTGGTAGGTGGGACCATGATGTGATGGGTGGGGCTGAGGGAGTGAGCAGGGAAGAGTGAGGCAAGCAAGGCTGGCCTGGTGGGTGGGGCAGAGTCTGATTGGCAGGGCTGACGGAGTGGGCAGGGCAGAGTGCAGTGGGCGGGGCTGTCCTGGTAGGGGGGCCATGATGTGATGGGTGGGGCTGACGGAGTGGGTGGGGCAGAACTGATGGGTGCGGCTGTCCGAGTGGGCGGGGCAGAGAGCAGTGGGCGGGGCTGGCTGAGTGGGCGGGGCTGAGCAGGTGTTGGACCTCAGCGGGAGAAGCCCCGCATCTGGGGCGTCTGTCTGCAGGGAGCTGCCTGCCCGTCTTGCTCTCTCACACCGGGCTTTTGGCTTTATTCCGCGGTACAAGAAGCTGGTGCCAGTGGGGCAGGCAGCACAGGGCTTCTGCAAACAGACTCCCCTGCCTGAGGCTCCCAGGTCCCAGCTTCCATCCCCTGCACCACCAGAAGCCAGAGCAGAGCAGGGCTCTGGGGAAAATAATGACGATAAAATAAAATGAAAGAAGCTGATGCAAAGGGGGCATCAATGCCCCTCCAACCCCCCCCCCACCCACCATGAACCACGAGAGGCCTCGCAGCTGGTTTCTGTCAGCAAAGGTGCTGGGCTCTGCCAGAGACCTGAAGGGGCAGGCGGGAAGCCGGCAGGTCAAGTGAGGCTGAAGGAGCCCCGGCCCCAGTGCTGGGAGACGTCGGAGCAAGTGGAGAAAGGCCCTTTGTCCCAGTGTCAAAGACCCTGGGGGTGGGGGGTCAGGCCCTGGAACATGAAAGAGGACCTCGTGGGGGGTGAGCGGTTATGTGGACAGTGGGAAATGTCCTGCAGGTACAAACCACTGTACTGTACAGCACGCTGCTGCCTGGGAACCATGAATCCCCCATAGAGATTCTAAAGAATAAATCGGGGGCCAGGCAGTCATGCACCTGGATACATGCACACACTGCAGTGTCCTAGGACCCAGGTTCCACCTGCAGGAGAAAAAAGCTTCACAAGTGGAGAAGCAGGTCTGCAGGTGTCTCTCTGTCTCTCTCCCTTTCCATCTTTACCTCCCCATTCAATTTCTCTCTGTCTCTATCCAATAATTAATTAATTTAATTTAATTAAACATAGACAAATAAATATTTAAAGAGAGAGAGGGGCCAGGCTGTGGCCCACCTGGATGAGCGCTCCTGTCACCTGCATAATGACCAGCGCCCGAGCCTTTGCTCTTCACCTGCAGGGGGACATATTAGTAGCAGGGAAGCAGGGCTGCTGGTCTCTCTCTCTCTCTCTTTCTCTCCAACTCTGTTTCCGTTTCACATTTCCATTTGTCTACATTCTAGGAAATAAAATAGGAAAAGAAAGAAAGAAGATAAAGGAAAAGAGAAGAAAAGAAATTGCATGGTCTAGTAGGTTGTGCAGTGGATAAAGTGTTGGATTCTCAAGCATGAGGTCCTGAGTTCAAACCCTGGCAGCACATGGGCCAGAATGATGTCTGGTTCTTCTCTCCCTCTCCCCTCCTATCCTTCTCCTTAATAAGTAAACAAAATATTTATTTTTAAAAAGAGATAAAATGCTTCCAAGAGCAGAGAATTTGTAGTGCCAGCACTGAATCCAAGCTATAAGCCTTGTGGCAATTAAAAAAATATTTTATTTTTAAAGTCTTTTATATTTATTTATTTATTCCCTTTAGTTGCCCTTGTTGTTTTTATTGTTGTAATTATCATTGTTGTTATTGATGTAGTAGTTGTTGGATAGGACAGAGAGAAATGGAGAGAGGAGGGGAAGACAGAGAGGGGGAGAGAAAGACAGACATCTACTGACCTGCTTCACTGCTTGTGAGGAGACTCCCCTGCAGGTGGGGAGCCGGGGGCTCAAACCAGGATCCTTATGCTGGTTCTTGTGCTTTGTGCCATGTGCACTTAACAAGCTGCTCTACCACCTGACTCCCCCCCAATTTTTTTAAATAAAAAATAACAGGGATCTTAGCTCCCTCTCTTCCCAGGTTTCTTGGTGACCAGACCACAAGGACTCGAGCTGACCGCACAGTGACATCAGAGTCTGTCGAGCAGCATCCATGAGCACCCCCCCAACAGCTGGGGCTGTGGGACCCTCATCCCATAGCCCAGGATGAGTGAGGAGCAGGTTGACAGGGAGGGAACTCTGGGGCAGGCTTTGAGACCAGGTCTGTTTACTGCTCCACAGACTCTATTGCCAAGATGGGGTGGGGCAATTCCCATCCTGTGGGGCTGACGTGAAAACCCCGTGGTAGAGTCAGTGCAGAGTGGCCACACCCTGAGAGTCTTTCCATCTTGCCAGGCCCCAGGCTCCCTCCGTGTGCACAGCTGCCTCAGAGGAGGACACACCATGTCCCCCACCCTCACAGTCCTGCTCTTCCTGGGTGAGATGGACTAGGGGGGACACCCCAGTATGGGAGGGACCCCAAAGCCAGGCCTGCTGGGTCAGGGCCCCAGGACTTAGTAGCTGTGTGTGGGGAGGCTTGTGCTCAGGACTCAGGACACCCCTCTCACAGGGACTCTCTTCCAGGGCTGAGTGTGGGGCCCAGGACCTGTGTGCAGACAGGTGAGTCTGTCCCCAGGCTCTCAGGACCCTCATTGAGGACAGGGGACTCCTGAACCTGGGGATGGAGAGGAGCAGATCTGGGCTGATGGGGATGTAAGGGACATCAGGGAGAGTCCTGGGCTGAGAGCTGGGGACTGGGGGTGGGACTGTGCTATGACCCCACCTCTGATTTCTTTCAAGGAACCTTCCCCAAGCCAATCCTCTGCGCACAGCCAGGCCGTGTGGTCCGAATGGGGATCTCTGTGACCCTCTGGTGTCAGTGGACTCGGGGGACCTTCAGTCTCTATAAAGATGGAAGAAAAAGTCCCTGGAACACACAGAAGCTCGGGAAGCCCAAATTCTTCATAAAAAATGTGCAAAGTCTCCATGCAGGCAGATACCACTGTAAATGTGTCGACCACAATGGCCAGTCAAAGACCAGTGTCCCCCTGAAGCTGGAGGTGGAAAAAGGTGAGACTCACTCAGGGGTCCCAGCTCAGGTTCTCCCTCAGGAAGGGGGTCTGCTCTCATGGGGCCCCATCACACCATCCCGGGGGAGCAAGGGGACCTCATCTCCCATGCTGCCTCCTTCTCTCCTAGGACCCTATAGCAAACCCTCCATGTCAAACAAGCCAAGCCCTATGGTGACCTCAGGTGAGGGTCTCATCCTGCCCCTTCCACGGTCTGAGGTCCCACACAGGTTACTTGGATCTTTGCTCTCAGGGGAGCCCCAGGAGGGAGGCTGGGTGAAGGGCAGTGTCCTGGGTCAGGGCAGGAGAGGGTGGGTCTTCCTGAGTGCCCGCTGGCCTCGGCAGGGGAATCTGGGAAGCCCTCCCTCCTGAGCCTGCAGGGCCATGTCATGGCCCTTGGACAGATGCTGACCCCCCAGTGTGGCTCTGCCGTGGGCTATGACAGATTCCCTCTGTGCTGGGAGGGGGACCCTGGCCTCTTTCAACTCCCTGGCCGGCTGACCCAGGCCAGGCTCTCTGAGGCCCAGTTCTCCCTGGGCCCTGTGAGACCTCCCCACGGGGGCCGGTACCAGTGCTATGGGGGTCACAGCTGCTCCTCCCTGTGGTCAGCACCCAGCAGCCCCCTGGACATCCTGGTGACAGATGAGGAGCCTGCAGCTCAGTCTGGACAGACTGCATGGGGGAGACCCAGAGTGAGGGTAGGAGAGGGGCGTGGGGTCCCCAGGGAAGGAGGGAGAGATGGGGGAGGGGAAGAGACACTGATGGGACAAAGACAGAGAGGAGGGTCTTCAGAGACAGGCACTGGGGACGTGGTTCAGAGCAAGGGGGCAGCAGCCCTCACCCCTTCCTCTCACTAGAACAGCTGGCTGACACCCCATCCCTGTCAGAGCAGCCAGGCCCCTCTGTGGCCCCAGGAGAGAAGGTGACCCTGCGCTGTCAGTCACAGAGTCCCAGGAACTCTTTCCTTCTGTCCAAGGAGGGGGCGCTCCTGCCCCCCCAGTGTCTGAGGTCAGCCCTGAGCTCAGGGGTTCTGGGATGAGTTCTCCTTCCAGCCTGTGACCACAGCCCACGGGGCCACCTAAAGGTGCTACAGCTCAAGTGACAGTGCCCCTCACCACTGTCCCAGCCCCCTCTGGCTCCTGGTCTCAGGTGAGGCCCCCGACCTTCTGAGCTCAGTCCTCAGGTCCTGCCCCAGGAGCTGTGGGTAGGGTGGGAACAAGTACCCTGAGTCAGAGTGGGTGACGGCGAGGCTTCTGCCTGAGAAGCTCCCACCCCCTCCCAGCCCTCAAGGGGCTGCTGTGGATGGAGACCCCCTCCAGTGCCACTCACAGGGTCTGGAGATGGCAACCCCCAGGCCAAAGGGCCCAACTCCAAAGCTGGTGAGTGGCTGTGCCTTGGCTCCCAGGGCCCAGGGGTGGTGCTGAGCCCTCATGCCCCCAGATGTTGGGGGAGGTGACAGGAAGGGCCCACACTGCAGGGGAGACTCTGGGGCGTCTGTCCACCTTCAGACACTGAGCCGTGATGGTGTTTTCTGAGGGTGTGACATCGGGGGCCTCAGGGACCCCACCCTGTCCCAGTCCTACTCTGCATGGCAGACCAATATCCAGGGCTCCTGACTTCCCTCTCAGCCTCAGTTTCCCTGTCTGTGTGGGGAGGGGTAACCCCTGTGTGTGAGGTGAGGGTCGACAGTCCCAGCCTGAGCTGGGACACTGAGGGGCTCAGTGAGATGGCGCAACCCCTCACTCATGACTCAGCTCCTGCCCAAGGTCACCCATAGGGCATGAACGTTCTGATCAGCGTCTTGGTGGCCCTGGCCATGCTGCTCTTCCTCCTCTTCCTCTTCCTTTTCCTGAGACGCAGGTGTTGCAGTGCACACAGGAAGGCCGGTGAGCAGTTCACATGAGCTTCAGGGGGGCTTAGCAGCCACACAGAAGGGACCGCTCAGAGGGGCAGAAGCCAAGGGCCCAGCCAGCACATGGCAGGTATAGCTGAGGGCTGGTCTGTGGCTTCCACTCCTGAGCTCCTGGGACACAAGGGTCCCCGGCCCTCTGGAACCCTGTGTGCAGGGGGGTCACCCCCAGGAAGAGTCACTTCTCACTCTTACAGGGGCTGCTGGCCCAGAGCCCCAGGACAGAGGCCTGAAGTCTAGGTACCCCCCACCCTGAGGACCCCCACCCAACCAACAGTCTCTGCCTGCCCAGAAACTGTGTCCCCCCCCACAGTTCTGCAGCTGTCTCCAAGGAAGAGACCCTGAGTGAGAGGAAGGAGGAGCAGCTGGAGGGGGGACAGAAGTTTATGGATCATGGGGGCTGGGAGGAGTGAGAGTGGGGAGCAGACAGAGACCCAACTGTGTGACCTGGCCACCCCTAAACCTGCATGCTGTGCCCCAGTGGGGAATAGGGTGGCCTCAGCCCTGAGAGACCTTAGGGACCCCCCACATGACCCCCTGTTCTGCCCCCCAGATGCTGCAGAGACAGAGAGGAGGCCTGAGGAGCAGGTAGAGCTGGACCTTCTGGTGAGCCCTGCTCTCATCTCCAGTCTGAAACTAGTGATGTGTCTGCTCCTGTGTCCCAAATCCTGGGGTCCACACTTGCCTCTTCCCCGGCAGCAAGGCCCCTGACACCTCACGCTGGATGTGTCACTCAAGAAAGCAAATTGTCCCCTTAAAGGGAGGGGCAGGTGGGTGGGGCCTGGGACGACAGGTGCCAGCACCTGAGGGAGGGGTGACCTCTTTCCAAAGGGGCCAGGCAGCTGGACTTGATGAGCAGGAGGAGTGAGGTTTGTATCTGAGCCACACCCCAGGGCATCTGCACCCGTGGCTTAGGAAGGCCTCAGGACCCCCTCAGGAAAGGGACCTGCCTGGCAGCACATGGACATGGGGAGTGTCAAGGGGCCCCTGGGGCGCAAGCCAGGCTGTGCCCCACTGTTGTCTCTCAACAGCCTGGGGGTTGGTTGTAGACACCCAGGAAGCCATCTATGCCCAGGTGAAGCAGGAGGGACTCAACTGGGGAGTGGCCACCTCTGCTCCCCCCTCCCCAACCCACCTGGCAGGGACAGACAGGACAGAGCCGGTGAAGGGGACACACTGTGGGCAGTCATGTAGGCCCCTTCCTCTCCAGCCCAGCCCCCCACCCTTTCACTGACTTCCCTTCCCCCACAGGCTACTGCCTCCACAGTTCTCCAGAATGTGGCCCAGCTGACTCTCAGGCAGGAGACAGCTCCCCCTTCTTCCTGGTGAGAGTAGCCCCCCAGGAGCCCAGCCTGTATGCTACTCTGTATGCTACTCTGGCCACCCACTAGCCCAGGGGACTGGACTGCAGGGACCCCAGAAGTCACAGAGCCTTATTCTTCTCTCCCCACCTCGACACTTGCTGATGGGCAGCCAGCGAGGACTCCCAGGGTCCTGAGGGTGGGGGAATCTCCCAACTCTACTCTCCCAGAGAACACTTCCATGTCTGTATAATAAAGCAGCTGGTTTCTTAACAATCAAGGTGTGAAGTGACAGCCAGAACAGGAGTGAGTGTGTCAGATACAGGACTGCAGGCAGCATGCAGCTAACCTCAGTCCATGACAGCTCACAGCGGGGAAAGTCAGGAAGCAGGGCATCTGCAACATCAGGAACTTAAAGAGAACTGCAAACCAGCTGAGAGTGATCAGAAGGGAAGATGCACATTCTAGAGACATGGGTCTCAGGGTCATCCAGTCGCTGCTGCCAAGGAGGAACACAGAGCTTCGCATCTCTGCTGTCGGATACTCACACACCCTGGAGAGTAAAGATATTGATTCGTTATCGGACAGGGGGTGGACAGCATAGTGGTTATGCAAGAGACTCTCATGTCTGAGGCTCTAAAGCCCAAGGTTCAATTTCCTACACCACCATAAACCAGAGTTGAGTAGTGCTCTGGGAAAAAAAAAAGAAATGTAAATAATACATACATACATATATATATATATATATTATATACATATATACATATATGAAAGAGAGAGATTCATGAATGAGTCTAAACCAGGAGGAAAAAGAATGTAGATTACATTGACAACATGAGCAAAAATAGATCTGAATTCTCTGTGGGACCTTGCATAAGACGAGTTCTAGCCTGGTGGGGGCCTGGCTCCTCCAGCTCCTCCCACCAGCAGTGGTCAGAGCTCAGCGACCCCCTGTATCTCGAGGTCACAGGTGAGAGGCCCTGCTTGTCCTGTCTCTCCAGGTGCCCATGATGCCCTAATCCATGTGCACAGTGGGCCCTGGGGGATCTGGGGAGGACCCTAAAAGCACGTGTCAGTGGGCCTAATGGTGTTGGGGTGACCTCCTGGGCTCAGAGGCCCAGAGGAGCCTGGGGGAGCACTGAGGAACTCAAGCCCCTTGAGCATGAGGTGAGTTCTGTGTGTCTGTTCGTCCCCAGGCGTGTTCGAGGAGCCCTACTTGGAAGCCCAGCCAGGCCCACTGGTACTGACTGGGGACAGCCTCACCCTGCAATGTCACTCCCAGGCTGGCTTTGTCACAATTGCTCTGGCCATGGATGAGGGGCCTCGGGGCCCCCAGAGGCTGGATGGGCAGCACAGCCCTGAATTTCTCCTGGGCTCTGTGAACAGCTCGAACAGGGGGGAAGTACTGGTGTCTCGGCGGTCACAGCCTGGCCCATGTGTGGTCGGCATCCAGTGACCCCCTGGACCTCCTGGTGGTGGGTGAGGAGCCCCCAGGGATCTGGGCCTCCCTACCCCTGTGTGATGGTGCAGGGGATGTGTGTGCTGGAGGAGGCTGGGGTAGGGTTGTGCCAGGAGCCATTTCTCTGCTTGATAGATGATAAGCTTTGAGACAATGGAACCCCTCAAGACAAGTGTTAATTCCCCCCTGGGCAGGCCATTTTCCCTTAGGTAAACCATTTATCAGTAATCAAGTGAGTCAACACAAGTGAGTCAACACACAGTTTGGTTCCTGCCATTTGTTGCAAGGAACATTCCACTTTGAAGATTGCTCCCCCTCCCCCTCCTGCAGCACTACCCCCCTTCCCCAAAGCCTTATAATGCCTGTGAACACAATAAAATTTTTGCAGCTTGATCAGAAACCTGTCTTGCTGTCGTTCTCTCGTGTCTTGTGTCCCTTTCATTCCAGATCTTTTTGAGTTCCTAGCCCCTGCTCACCGCCCTGCTGGTCGGGGCAGGGTGGAGGGGGAGGTTAGGAGGGACCACAGAGGGGTGGGGGATAGGAGGACCACAGCAGGGTCCTTGGAGAATAGGGGCTCCCAGACAGGGTCTCTGGGGTTGGGGCTTCTGTGACCCCCACAAACGGCCCCCAGGTGCACACAGCAGGCCCACCCTGTCAGCCCTGCCGGGACCCCAGGTGCCCTGGAGAGGGGACGTGACCCTGCAGTGCTGCTCTGACATCCCTGCTGACACCTTCCGGCTGTCCAGGGAGGGGTCCCCTGCTCCCCCGCAGCTCCTGCGGCTGCGGGACTTGGCTGCCCCCTCTCAGGCCAACTTCACCTTCAATGCCGTGACCCGGGAATAGGAGGGCACCTACAGGTGCTACAGCTCCCTCAGCCATGTCCCCCAACTGCTGTCCCTACCCAGTGCCCCCCTGCAGTTCCTGGTCTCAGTTGAGGCCCCTGTACTATATCCCGTGGAGTGCAGACCCAGGCACTGCCCTGTCCAGAGCTCAGAGCTGGGATGTCAGGAGGGAGACTGGAGAGACCAGCCCCAGGGCCCCATCCCATGGGGGATGGAGATGAAGGGATCCCCCAGCTTGGTCCCACCCCAGGTGCAGGTCAGGGGGACAGTGAGCACTGAGAGCTGGTGGCTCAGGGGGACGGGCAGGGACAGCCCTCAGCCTCCCCTGTCCTGTCCCTCAGCCCATGGACAGAGGGCATGTCTGCAGGTCAACAGGGGTCTCTCAGCTAAAGGAGTCCCCCAGCTGTCCCCTCCCCTGAGCCCCCCCAACCCACAGCAGGTTCAGGAGTTTAGGGGGCTAGGCCTCAGGCTCTGTAGGTCCTGATGCCCTGAGGCCTTGGGGAGGACACTCCTCAAAGGAGGGGCTCTGTGAGGGAAGGGGAGGGAGTGCATGCTGCCCGCTGGCCATGGTGCTGATCCCGAGGCCTTGGGCCCAGAGCTCCTGGCTCAGCTGCTCCCTGTGGGCTGCCAGGCCTCACTCAGGGGCAACTGCTGTGCCTGAGCCAGGAGGGAGGCTCAGGAAGAGAGATGCTCTGTGTCTGAGCCCATGTCATCCCCATGTTGAGAGACAGACACCGGTGCTGTCTTTTCAGACTCAGCCCCTCTGCCATCTGCCCGGGACCTCCCCTCCCAAGGACACAGGAGCTGCTCTGCCTGGGCTGTCAGCTCTGCTGACTCGGGGTCTCCTCCACTCCCCTCACTGTGGGAGAGGGCGCTCCAGGCTGCTGTGCCATCTCCATGAGCTCCGGGTGCCAGCCTGCGAGGGGCCCTGCAGCTCAGCCCCACAGGAGCTGCTTCAGTCTCCTGCCCCCACATGGGCCACTTGGTGTCCGTCTGTCCATCCAAGCCCGTCTTTACATCCATGGCATGGCTCCTGTGTCCATGTGCACTCACTGTGTTGTGTGTCTCCTAATGACTTTGCCACCAGAGGAGTCGGGTGAAAGGGGGTGATGACAGGTTCACATGGTGGGGCTGGCCGGCCAGGAGAGAGAACCAATTCTGTTTAATCTGCACAGAGTCTCAGGTGAGCCTGAACTATTGAGACGCTGGCTCACCTCCTCTCAGAATTACCTCAGGGCTGGAGGTTTGCAACACTTGCTGTTTCTAAGGGGCCAGTTGATGGATCAGGGGCAGGGACCTGGACTTGTGTCAACCTCAGGCTTAGACAAGGAGTTGCCTGGGGCACAGGAGGGGAAGGGTGCCACCCTTTCAGTCTTCTTGCTCCTTACTGGTGGGTCACAGGACCCCCAGGCCATCTTGCCCTCAGGAGAATGAGAGGAACTCCAGGGCACTGGCCTCAGGCACTGAGAGGTGCTGGGTGGGCTCAGGACTTGTGGAGCTCCGGCTGACACAGGCAGTGCTCTCTCAGACTCACTTCCCTTGGTCCCTGTGAGACCCTCCCACGGGGGCTGGTACTAGTGCTATGGGGGTCACAGCTGATCCTCCCTGTGGTCAGTACCCAGCAGCCACTTGGACATCCTGGTGGTAGGTGAGGAGCTTGCGGCTCAATCTGGACAGACTCTGACAGGGGAGCCCCAGGGTGAGGGCAGGGGAGGGATGTGGGATCCCCAGGGAGAGAGGGAGAGGTGGGCAAGAGAGGAAGAGAGACTGATGGGGCAGAGACAGAGAGGAGGGTCTTCAGAGACAGGCCCTGGGGACTGGGTTCAGAGCCAGGGGGCAGCAGCCCTCACCTCTTCCTCTCTCAAGGATGGCTGGCTGACACCCCCTCCCTCTCGGTACAGCCGGGCCCCTCTGTGGCCCCAGGAGAGAAGGTGACCCTGTGCTGTCAGACACAGAGCCCCAGGGACTCTTTCCTTCTGTCCAAGGAGGGAGCGCTCCTGCCCTCCAGCATCTGAGGTCAGAGTTCTGAGCTCAGGGGTTCTGGGTTGGTTTCTCCTTCCAGCCTGTGACCACAGCCCACGGGGGCACCTACAGGTGCTACAGCTCAAGTGACAGCGTCCCCCACCTGCTGTCCCAGCCCAGTGCCCCCCTGCAGCTCCTGGTCTCAGGTGAGGCCCCTGATGTGCCATCAGTTCCTGCCAGGTGTCTGAGCAGCAGTAGTTGAGGACCGAGCCCCAGGGCACAGCAGATGGCCGTGGTGACACTCTGCCTCTGGGCCTAGTGTCCTCAGCCCTCACCAGCTGCATGTCCACACTGAGTCCTACGTGAGAATTAATTTGAAAAGTGAAGATTTCTAAAGATTTTATTTATTTGTGAGAAAGATAGGAGGAGAGAGAGAAAGAGCCAGACATCACTCTGGCACATGTGCTGCTGGGGATTGAATTCAGGGCCTCATGCTTGAGGGTCCAGTACTCTATCCACTGCACCACCTCCTGGAGCAGAAAACCTTACTTCTTTATTGTGTAGATCATCTTGTTATGATTTTTTTTTAGTCTTAAAGTCAAAGTTTTGTGAAAAGAGGTAGAGGCTGGTGTGAGCGGGAGCTGAGGGAGCACAGAGAAGTAATGAGGGAGCAGAGGGGACCAGCACTGGGGACATAGGGGACCAGCATGGGAGAGACAGAGAGGACCAGCACTGGGGACATAGGGGACAAGCATGGGAGAGACAGAGAGGACCAGCATGGGGAACATAGGGGACCAGCATGGGGGAGACAGAGGGGACCAGCACTGGGGACAGAGGGGACCAGCATGGGGGAGACAGAGGGGACTAGCACTGGGGACATAGGGGAACAGCATGGGAGAGACAGAGAGGACCAGCACGGGGAACATAGTGGACCAGCATGGGGGAGACAGAGGGGACCAGCAAGGGTGACAGAGAGGACCAGCACAGGGATGAGGGTACCAGCATGGGTGACAGAGGGGACCAGCACAGGGAAGAGGGGATCAGCATGGGGACAGAGCCCCCAGCTCGCCACCTGCAGGCGGGTTGCTTCACAGGTGGTGTAGCAGGTCTGCAGGTGTCTGTCTTTTTTTTGCCTCTCTCTCCTTCCCCTCCTCTCTCCATTTCTCTCCGTCCTATCTAACAACAACAGAATCAATAACAATAAAACATCAAGGGCAACAAAAAGGAACAAATAAGTAAATATCTTTTAAAAGAGTAAAGACCACATTCAAGTCTTTAAAAGAAGATTTTTTGTTTTAGATTTATTTAGTGAGGAAGAGTGCTAGAGACATGGCCAGAGCATCTCTCTGGATGCTGGATTTCCCTTCAATCCACAGAAATCTCAGTTTTAATGGACTTGGACATGCCAGGGAATCCCTGGAGCAGCCTCCACTTGATAGACTCCTGCCTGTATCATGTGGCCTTCGTTGGGTCTCCCTGTGCTTTCTTCCTGTTTGTGATTTGTAGAAATGCCTCCTAGATTCTGCCCAGCTGGCTTCTCCAGAAAGACCATGAGAAGCAGTTTCTTCTGCCCAGATGTCTCACAATTAGCAGTGTCTTTTGGTTCACAAAAATTTCTATTGCTAGGAAATTAAACATTTTTCTAGAATGTTCATGATTTTTACATCAAATGTGAAACTGAGGGGGCTGACAGTGATGCACTCGGTGTTGTTTTCACCGGGCTGGCTTCACGGGTGGGTAACAGACGACCAGGGACTCATGGTTGGGTTGTACGCAGTATCTCTTTATTCATGCAGGACGCAGCACAATCTCACCTGAGCTAAGTTAAACTAACAACTACAAACAATCTTGTCCTTATAAATATACTAGCCCAGTAGGGTGGGAACAGGATGCGACGCAGAGAGGGTGGAGAGAAAAGTGACTGGTGAAAATCAGTGTATGACAAGGAGAGGGGGCGGAGCAGGTGAGAATTTTACCACTGAACCACCAATGCCCTGGAGGGAGGGTGGTGCTTGTTAACAGCGGTTATGTAAATAGAATGAAGTGGTTATGTAAATACAATGCAGTGTTAAGCAGGGGGGATTTAAACCAAATGAAACAGAAGGGGTTTTTAGAAGCATACCAACAACACGGTTAAGCAGACATACTGCTAAGCGCAAAGAGCCACGTGAAGACCTGGGCTTCCTGCTCTAACCACCTTCCAGGGGTCTATTCACATGCAGTGAAGCAGGTCTACATGTGTGTAGCTTACTCTCTCTATCTGCCCCTCCCTTCACAATGTATCTCTGTCCCATTGAATACAATTTTAAACACATAATAATAATAATGAAAAATGGCTGTCAGGCGCTGTGGATTCCTAGTGCTAGCACCGAGCCCCAGCATTAACCTGGCGGCAAGGAAAAAAAGAAAGTGACTGAGACCCAAGTTCCTAAAGAATGATCTGCTAGTCCATTCTACTTGAAGCACATTGTTATTTTTGGCCACCACTGGAGTTTCCCCATTTCAGGCCGCATTGTTTTCTCAGGTAGACACACACACACACACTGGGGCCGGGGCCACAGCACTGAAGCCGCCCGCAGGTGGTGGGGCTGGGCTTGAACCTGGGTTGTGTCCATGAGAAAGCACCTTCAGTATCCAAACAAGCTAACTTGCCCGCCACAGCGCAGTTTCTGTGTGGACTGCACGTGCGATGCACAGAACACTGGTTCTTCCCTCGGGGCCGCCGGCTCTTTGCCTTTTCCTAGGCTTTCTCTCCTGCGACAAGGGGAAGACTCCAGGGGACTTGGTCATTTCTGTGCCAGCTGCATTCTGCTGCGTGTCCACAAGGCGACAGCAAAGCACCAAAGTTGTCTAGCAGCTTGTGGAATGAGGAGCGCTCAGGCTTTGGACACAGCGCATTTTCATGTGTGAGTTGTACACGACTCACAAAGTGTGTGTGAGTGTGTGAGTGTGTGAGTGTGTGTGTGTGTCTGTGTGTGTGTGAAATTGCCACTAGTTGTTGTGGGCGTGCCCTAAGGACAGCAATGAGATTACTGGTAGAGGTTGAGGGGTTGCCCTAAGGACAGTAGCCAATGAGATTGCTGGCAGGGATTGTGGGCCTGCCCAAAGGTCCTGACCCATCAGAGCACAGACAGCAACCAGTGGGCGGACCTTATGATACCTGACCAATGTGAGCCCAGATGTGGGCTTTTGGGGCATGCTCAGTCACAGGCCAATCAGCATCAGGAGCTTGGAGGCGGACCTTACAGACGTCCAATGAGCATTAGTGGAGGCCCCTCTGGGCGGTCCTCCAGAAGGCTGGCCAATGGGAACAAGGAGCCCTGCCCTCACTGGGCAGAGCTGGAGAGCTCTGGCCAATGAGAGTCAAGCACAGGTCATGGACGAGTCTCCAGTCCCTGGAGCTGGTGGAGGGCAGCACCCTTGGGCGGCAGGTGGAGTCACAGGGCTGGCAGGAGAGTCCAGCCGCCCCCTGGTGGCAGCAGGGAGCCGGGGGCATGTCGCTGCCTGGGGGCCCTTCAGCTCTGTGTCTCTACATGTTGATCTGAGACTCCGTGGGGACTGACGCCCCGTCCTCGCCGTCTGCTGCGTGTCCACAAGGGTCGCGAGGCCGCGGGTGCAGATCTCGGCCTGTGCCCTGCACACCTGAGCTGAGAGTCCAGGTGCGCGGCAGCTCCCGGAGGCCTCTCTGCCTGCCGCCGCCTCCCTCCTGCCTCCATCCACACCCTCGCTCTGGATAAAGGAGACACGTGCCGCTCACCATCTTCAGACCCGCGAAGAGCCTGAGAACCGCCGTGCGAACACAGCTCAGCAGAACAGAGTGAAAAGCCCGTCCCTGGACGCACGGCAGCACCGGAGCGTCTGGCTCAGTCCGTGCGGTTCCCAGGCGCAGCCCCGGGCAGAGCGGAGCCCCGGAGGACACAGGCAGCTGCCGACACCCGACCCGGAGCTGCCGCGTGTGGACACCGCAGAATCAGCGGGAGAGGACGGGCAGCCGACAGCTGTGCGCACGTCAAGAGCCTTTAAATCCGGGGGCAGGGGCGGCGCCGGGGCGCCTGGTTACATACCAGACGTGCTGTGGGTGATGACCCAGGTTCGAGCCCCTGGGCCCCACCTGCATGGAGCTTCACAGGCCATGGAGCAGGGCTGCAGGTGTCTCTCCCTCCTGCGAGGCTGCCCCTGCAGGTGCTGTCCTGTGGCGATGGGTCCCTGAACCCACAGCAAGTGCAGGTTACAGGTGCACCAGGTGCACGTCTCCCCGCACCGCGCTGAGGAGCCTCCACCGGGGGCCGTCAGAGCTGGAGAGCGCCGAGGACACACGGACACTCAGCTCAGGACCTGAGTCCCAGGGAGGCCGGGCGGCGGCGCTGCTCCTCTGGCTCCTGGGCACTGTCTCCCTCCCCTCTCAGCGGCTCTCTGTCCTGTCACATAAAACAGAAGGAAGGAAAGACAAGAAAGGTCACCTTGAGAGGAGGGTTTGTAGTGCCCCTCACACGCAGCAACAGTCCACTTGGGGAAATATATTTACGAAATAAAATAAAATAAAATGATAAATAAAATAAATCTGGGGCGTCTGTCTGCAGGGAGCTGCCTGCCCGTCTTGCTCTCTCACACCGAGCTTTTGGCTTTATTCCGCGGTACAAGAAGCTGGTGCCGGTGGGGCAGGCAGCACAGGGCTTCTGCAAACAGACTCTCCTGCCTGAGGCTCCCAGGTCCCAGCTTCTATCCCCTGCACCACCAGAAGCCAGAGCTGAGCAGGGCTCTGGGGAAAATAATGACGATAAAATAAAATGAAAGAAGCTGATGCAAAAGGGGCATCAGGGCCCCCTGATCTCCCCAGCCCGCCATGAACCACGAGAGGCCTCGCAGCTGGTTTCTGTCAGCAAAGGTGCTGGGCTCTGCCAGAGACCTGAAGGGGCAGGCGGGAAGCCGGCAGGTCAAGTGAGGCTGAAGGAGCCCCGGCCCCAGTGCTGGGAGATGTCGGAGCAAGTGGAGAAAGGCCGTTTGTCCCAGTGTCAAAGTCCCTGGGTTTGGGGGGGTCAGGCCCTGGAACATGACGGAGGACCTCGTGGGGGTGAGCAGATATGTGGACAGTGGGAAATGTCCTGCAGGTACAAACTATTGTACTGTACAGCACGCTGCTGACTGGGAACCATGAATCCCCCATAGAGATTCTAAAGAATAAATCGGGGGCCAGGCAGTTGTGCACCTGGATACAAGCACACACCACAGTGAGGGCCATGGGAGGCAGCCCCAGCTGGACCCTCACTGCCCTTCTCTGCCTGGGTGAGCTTGGGGACAGAGGAGGGGTCCCCTCCCTCCCAGGTCCTGTCCCTGAGGGACCCCCGACTCAGTGGGGGCAGGCCTTCTGGGAGGGGGTGTGCTCATCCCAGAGGGGACCCCACGCTCAGGGCCCAGACCAGGCCTGGAGCTGCTGTGTGTGATGGGTGGGTGGGTGAGGGTCTCATAGGGACTCTCTTCCTGGGCTGTGTAGGGGGCTGTGGGACCAGGTCCAGGCAGGTGAGTCCCCCCACTCCTCAGCCTCAGCCCAGAAACCCTGGGAGATGGGCACAGTGGGGGTGGGGAGGTTCCCTTGTGGGAGGAGCCAGAGGACAGCTGGGGAAACGGAGGCAGAGGCAGCCCTGACTGTCAGCTCTGACTCCTCCCCAGGGACCCTCTCCAAACTCTCCATCTGGGCAGAGCCAGGCGCCATGGTCCCCAAGGGGAGCCGGGTGACCCTGTGGTGTGAGGGGTCCCTGCAGGCTGGTGGCCTCCGTCTGTATAAAGGGAACGTCTCTGTGGACTGGGAGAATGACGTCCTGCAGGAATCCTCAAACAAGACCGGGTTTGTCTTTGAGCCTGTAGTCTCACATTATGGGGGGCTGTACCAGTGTGGCCCTCAGCCCCACCTCCTCCTCAGAGTGCAGTGAGCCCCTGGCCCTGGTGGTGACAGGTGAGAGGGGACCCAGGGCCCTCCCCACGGGGGCTCCTCCTCACAGGAGAGGGGCAGAGTGTGGGCTCAGGGGCCTCAGCCCACAGTGCAGCCTGGGGTGTTGGGGTGACGGCCCCCTAACACAGCTCCTCTTCTCCCTCAGGAGTGTTCCCCCCACCCTCCCTCTCAGCCCAGCGGAGCCCTGTGGTGGAGGCAGGAGGGAGGGTGACCCTCTCCTGCAGCTCAGAGACAGCATCGGGCACTTTCCACCTTCTGAAGGAGGATGGCGCTGACCCGCCCCTCCACATGGAACAGAGACCCTCTTTTGAGAGACCCCAGGTCCTCTTCCCTGTGGGCCCCGTGAACGCCTCCCACAGGGGCACCTACAGGTGCTACGGCTCCTCCAGCTCCTACCCCCAGCAGTGGTCAGAGCCCAGTGACCCCCTGCATCTCGGGGTCACAGGTGAGGAGCCCTGCTTGTCCTGTCCCTCCAGGTGCCCTAAACCCTGCACTCAGTTGGTCCTGGGGGTGGTGGGATGACTCCATAAACCATGTGCCCAGTGGGCCTCAGGGATAGTTGGGGGTGACCTCCTGGGGTCAGAGGCCCAGATGAAACTGGGGGAGCAGTGAGGACCCCGAGCCCCTTGGGCATGAGGTGAGTTCTGTGTGTTTGTCTGTCCCCAGGCGGGTTCTAGGCACCATCCCTGGTGGCCCAGCCAGGCCAGCTGGTGCTGACTGGTGACAGCTTGACCCTGCAGTGTCACTCCCAGGCCGGCTTTGACAGATTTGCCCTGGCCAGGGAAGAGGGTTCTTGGGTCCCTCAGCGGCTGGATGGGCAGCACAGCCTTGACTTCCCTCAGGGCCCTGTCAACAATCCCCATAGGTGCTGGAACTGGTGTCTGGGGGAACACAGCCTGGCCCACATGTGGTTGGTCCCCAGAGAACCCCTAGATGTCCTGGTGCTGGGCCTCGCTACCCTTGGGTGATGGTGCAGGGAGGGGTGCTGGGAGGAGGCTGGGACAGGGAGGAGGGGTGGAGAGGGGGTACCCCAGAGGGGCTTGGGGCTGGGAGGGCCACAGCAGGGTCCTTGGAGGATGAGGGCCCCCAGACAGGGTCTCTGGGGTGGAGGCTGCTGTGACCCCCACAAGCCTCCCCCAGGCACAAACAGCAGGCCCACCCTGTCAGCCCTGCTGGGATCCTGGATGCCCTGGAGAGGGGATGTGACCCTTCAGTGCAACTCTGACACCTTCCCGCTGTCCAAGGAGGGATCCTCTGCTCCCATGCAGCTCCTGCATCTCAGAGACTTAGCTGCCCCCTCTTGGGCCAACTTCACCTTCAGTGCCGTGACCCAGGAACAGGGGGGCAGCTACAGGTGGTACAGCTCCCTCAGCAGCGCCCCCCACCTGCTGCCCCCTGCAGCTCCTGGTCTCAGGTGAGGCCCCTGCCCCATGCCCTGAGGGGAGAGAGAACAGCAGCCCTCAGCTGGGCCCAGGATTCAGCAGAAACACCTGTGCAGCGTGGGTGTCCCAGGTGGATCCCGGCTCCAGGGAGCTGATACTCAGACCCCTGTGACATCACCTTCATCCCTGGCCTCACAGATCACATTGTGGAGAATGCTGTCCGCATGGCTGTGGCCGCTTTGGTACTGGTGGTGCTTGGGGTCCTGCTGTTCCAACAGACTCAACAGCCTGTAAAGAACTCAGGACACAGCTGTGAAGAGGCCCGAGGGAGGACAGACTCCCGGGACTGTGCACTTGCCCTGCACCTCAGGGATCTGACCACCCAGGGACTTTGGATGGACTCTCCCCAGGATGCCTTTGCTTCCCTGACCCTGGTGGCCCCTGGGACCCCAACTTGGGACACTCCTGTACTGAGCCTTTAGGGTGGCTGCTAAAGCCTCACGTTCAGTAGGTTCTGGGAGATCATCTGGGTCCCAAATCCCGGGAACTGTCACTGAGAACACGGAGCAGTCAGGCTGTTGGCATTAGGAAACACGGGCTGTGAGAGATCTGGATTAAACCGGTTCTTCCCTCCCACAGTCTGGATGTGATGTCTGCCTTCCTTCTGCCCTGAACTGAGGCTGCAGCACACCACAGATTTGCACCCACATCCGACTTTGTGTGAGAATCAGCCACTTCACCCTAAATCCCAGCCCCTAACTGTCCCTGCAGAGGAGGCAGAGGGGCACAGGACGGGGAGCTCTGCCAGGAGACGGGACTGAGGGACAGGAGGGCCGGGGCTGCTCACAGAGGGAGGAGGAGTCAGCTGCCCAAACAGAGAAGTCCATGCGGGCGTGGTGGGGAGAAAGCCCACGCTCTGGGCTCTGCTTCCTTCCCTCTCTGCCTGGCTCTTCTGGGTGCCCAGACCACAGGGACCTGAGCTGACAGCACAGTAATCTGCGAGCCGAGTCTGCAGATCTGAGCCTGCAGGCAGCATCCTGAGAACCCTCACAGCTGGGGGGAGTGGGGGTCACTGGCCATGGGAGGGTCCAAGGGTCTGGGGGTCAGCTAAGGGGATGGGATCCTTGGGAGAGGCACTAGGGCTGGCTGCTCTCTTAGCAAATGAGGGTGAGCCTTCTATGGGGGGCAGTTCCCCTTCCTGTGGGGGTGCTGACGTGACAACCTTGTGACAGGGAGGTCCAGCCCTGAGAGACCATACTGTGTGTCTGTCCATCCTGCCGCTCTCAGAGGGGACTCTGGGCTCAGAGGAGGACACACCATGACCCCCACCCTCACAGCCCTGCTCTGCCTGGGTGAGATGGACCAGGGGGGACACCCCAGTCTGGGAGGGACCCCACAGCCAGGCCTGCTGGGTCAGGGCCCCAGGACTCATGGGGTGTGTGGGGGAGGGCTGGTGCTCAGGACTCAGGACACCCCTCTTACAGAGACTTTCTTCCAGGGCTGAGTGTGGGCCCCAGGACCTGTGTGCAGGCAGGTGAGTCTGTCCCCAGGCTCCCTGAACCCCTCACTGAGGACAGGGGACTCCTGGCCCTGGGGATGGAGAGGAGCAGATCTGAGCTGATGGGGATGTGGGGGGAGATCAGGGAGGGTCTTGTGTCAGGCTGCACTGTGGAGAAGAGAGAGGGGAGATCCAGAGCAAAGAGGGAACACACATCTTTATTCCCACAGGCACCTCAGAGTTGGGTGAGAGCGCAGTGGTTCAGGCCATGTGGAGGTAGCAAAAATGGCTGCCTCCCAGACCACCCTCCCTTGCGTCTAATCACTAATGTGAAAAACGGGCAAGAGGGGTGAGGGGTGAAGGGAGAAGGGCTTTATAGGGCAAAAACCGGGAGTGATGAGCCGGGACAGGAATGGTTGGGAAAGGCACTCCGAGAACGTCCCAACTCTCGTGGGAACTGGCACTAGCCTGAGGGGCCAGCTTGGCAGATGTGACTGCATCTGCATAATTCCCCAGCAGTCCTGGGCTGAGAGGTCTGGGGGTGGGACTGTGCTGTGACCCTATCTCTGATTTCTTTCCAGGAACTCTCCCCAAGCCCATCCTCTGGGCTGATCCAGGCCCTGTGGTCCCCTGGGGGAGCCCCGTGACCCTCTGGTGTCAGGGGACTCTGGGGGCCCAGAGCTGCAGTTTCTATAAAGACAGAAGCACAGAGGCCTGGAACATACCAAGGCCATTGGAGCCTGGAGACAAGGCCAAGTTCTCCATCACCAATGTGCTAGATCTCCATGCAGGCAGATACATCTGTTACTGTGTCAGCCCCACTGGCCTGTCAGAGCCCAGTGACCCGCTGGAGCTGGTGGTGATGACAGGTGAGACTCACTCAGGCGTCCCAGCTCAGGTTCTCCCTCAGGAAGGGGCTCTGCTCTCACGAGGCCCCATCACACCAGCCCTGGGGAGCAGGGGGACCCCATTTCCCATGCCGCCTCCTCCTCTCCTAGGATCCTACCTCACACCTTCCCTGTCAGCCCTGCCGAGCCCTGTGGTGAGCCCAGGAGGGACCATGACCTTCCAGTGTGCCTCAGGGCAGGGGTTTGACAGGATGGTTCTGACTCAGCAAGGAGAAGACACATCCCCCTGGACCCTGGACACACAGCCACACCCCAGTGGGCAGGTCCAGGCCCTGTTCCGTGTGGGCACCATGAGCCCTAACCACAGGGGGACCTTCAGATGCCATGGCTATTACAGTGACAGACCCCAGGTGTGGTCACCCCCCAGTGATCCCCTGCAGCTCCTGGTCCCAGGTGAGGGTCTCCTCCTGCTCCCTCCATGATCTGAGGCCCCACATAGATTACTGGGGTCTTTGCTCTTAGGGGAGCTCCAGGAAGGAGGCTGGGCAAGAGCACCTGGGTTTCCCTGTTCTGCCTGGGTGAGATGGACCAGGGGGACACCCCAGTCTGGGAGGGACCCCACAGACAGGCCTGCTGGGTCAGGGGCCCAGGACTCAGGGGCTGTGTGTGGGGGAGGCTTGTCTCAGGACTCAGGATACCCCTCTCACAGGAACTCTCTTTCATAGCTGCATGTGGGCCCCAGGGCCCTTGTGCAGGCAAGTGAGTCTGTCCCCAGGCTCTCAGGACCCTCACTGCAGGCAGTGGCCCCTAGGCCCTGGGAATAGGGAAGGGCAGATCTGGACTGACTGCAAGGGAGGGATGTTGGAGTGTCCAGGGCTGAGAGCTGGGGCCTGGGGTGGGACTGTGCTGTGACTCCACTTCTTACTTCCTTCCAGGGACCCTCCCTAAACCCACCATCTGGGCTGAGCCAGGCCTTGTACTATTCAGGGGGAGCCCTGTGACCCTTTGGTGTCAGGGGGTCCCGGGGGCCCAGGAGTTCCATCTCTATAAAGAAGGTGCAACAGCCCCCTGGGACAGACAGAGGCCGCGGGAGCCTGGGGACAAAGTTCACTTCTCTATGAACATGAAAGATGAACACACAGGGAACTACAGCTGCCGCTATCTCAGCCCCCCTGACTGCTCCGAGCCCAGTGACTCCCTGCAGCTGCTGGTGATAGGTGAGACTCACTCAGGGGCCCAGCTCAGCTTCTGCCCTCAGGGCATGCCATCACACCAGCCCTGGGCAGCAGGGGGACCCTATTTCCCATGCTGCCTCCTGCTCTCCTAGGATACTACAACAAACCCTCCCTGTCAGCCCTGCCGAGCCCTGTGGTGACTCCAGGAGGGACCGTGACCCTCCAGTGTGCCTCACAGCAGAGATTTGACAGGATGGTTCTGACTCAGCAAGGAGAAGACACGTCCCCCTGGACCCTGGACACACAGCCACACCCCGGTGGGCAGGTCCAGGCCCTGTTCCGTGTGGGCCCTGTGACCCCCAGCCACAGGGGGACATTCAGATGCCATGGCTATTACAGTGACAGGCCCCACAAATGGTCACCCCCCAGTGACCCCCTGCAGCTCCTGGTCTTAGGTGAGGCCCTGCCTGGTCCTTCCTGCAGATCAGGTTCTACCTCGGGAATATGAGTCATTATCAGTGAGGTGACCCCTGTGGTCTACTGAGAGCCACCCCTGCTCATGCCTGGGTCTCATTGGAGATAAAGAGGGAGGGCTGAGTACAGGGGTGTGTCTGCAGGGAGAGTCAGACCTTCTCCCCAGAATCTTTACCATAATCTGGGGCCGAGTGGGCTCCTGTTCAGCTCCTGGTGCTCAGGACTCATCTGGGCTGTGGTCCCCAAGTGGGAGCTCACAGGGCAGTGCTCACAGCTGACCTGCACAGAGACCCACAGAGTCCCCACAGGGAGCAGAGGCCAGGTGATGTCCCAGTGAGCTCACAGCTCAGGCAGGAGAGAGATGTGTGCAGACAGGGTGTGATGCCCTGTAAGCATGAATGAGTGGATGAATGAGTGAGGAATGATTGAATGAATGAAGGAATGAGTTAATGCTGGACCCCAGGTGATGAAAATGCAGAGCTGAGGGAGAGAGGGAGGGAGCTGTCTGGAGTGGAGAGAAGGGGCCCAGCCTGACTTCAGCCCCTGTGCTCCTGACACTGGGCCCCTCAGCCCAGCCCTCCCCCTGGAGCGAGTGCTCAGCTGGGAATCAGCATCAGACTCCTGTCCTGACAGTCAGCTCACTGCCCCGTGTTCCCGGCAGAGCACAGCCAGGGCGCAGGCATTTCTCTGCTGAGGGACAGTTCACCGTCTGGGATGTGCTCAGAAGCAAGCTCTAGATTTGAATCCAGGGAGGACTGAGAATTATTGAGGGGTCCTCCTGGAGCAGAGGAGGGTCACCCAGGGATGGCACTATCCGGAGAAGTGCAGGAGTTAGAACAGGGTCCAGGACAGACGTCAGGAATGTGAACCCCTGTGTCTCTCCTTGTCTGTGATTCCAGGAGCAGCTGATCCCCCCAGCCCCATACGGAACAAGCCCAGCTCTGAGAATGGTGAGGAGGGTCAGGGCTGGAGCTGGGCAGAGGGTCCCATCCTGTCAGGGGAGGAGGCGCCTGGGTGATGTCAGGGACTGGGTGACACTGACCTCCCCTGACCCCATGTCCTCTGTGTCCACAATTCCAGTCTCTCCCCTTGAAGACCACACTGCTGTGTCCACAGTGGCAGCCCCTCAGCCCCAGGACCACAGGGTGGAGAACGTGATCCGGATGGGCGTGGCTGCCCTGGTGCTGCTGGCCCTCGGGGTCCTGCTGTGGGAGGCTCGGCACAGCCAGAGGAGCACCCAGGGTGCCGCCACCTGCAGAAGGGACCCCCGGGGGACCCAGGTGCCATCTAGTGTGGAGAATCCTAGAACACATGATCCTTTCAGGACGTGACAGTGGAAATGGACCACAGGGGCCAACATCCAGTGACCCTTGGAGCTGCATGTGACCCTGCAGCAGACCCGGCCCAGCATGGCCACCATGAGTCAGAGCCTGCAGGGGGGAAGCCTGTGCAGAGACGGTCGCTGTCTGATGTCTCTCCTCCTCTCTCCCCCTCTCTCATTCTGTCTCTCACTGTCTATACAGAGGAAAGAAAGAAGGAAAAGTCTGCAGGTAGTGGTGGACTCATGTAGGCTCAGAGCCCTGTGTGAGGGCCAGGCTAGAGGACACAGTCAGGGAGAGATGGCCGCCTTCTCCTTCCTTCCCCACGCTGACACTCAGGGGTCTGTGAGCAGGGCTATGGTGTGGGGTGGAGACACAGCAAAGCCCCAGGGAGAGAGCAGCACCTGTCAACCTCAGGGTCAGGTGGGCTTCCTGGGCACAGTGCCCCTGGCAGGCAGGGACCAGCATATGTGAGATGGAAGAGCCTGAGGCTCTGGAGGCAGAAACAGCTGGCCCCCAGGTCTGTGCACCTCCTGCTATCTTCACACCTCATGTTGAAGTCACTGACTTGGCCGGGTGGGGAACACCTGGTACAGTGCACACATTACAGTGCCCAGGGACCCGGGTTCAAGCCCCCGGCCTACACCTGCGGCAGGGAAATCACACACACTGAATCAGGGATGCAGGTGTCTCTCTCTGCCTACCTCCCCTTCCCCTCTCAAGTCCTCTCTGTCTATCCTAATAAAAAACACAATATTAAAGAGAAAGACCTCGAGTCATGTAGTGCAGGCATGGCGTCACCTCAAGGGGGTGGGGGGCCTCAGGAGCCACAGGGCCTTTCTGCCTCCACACCTGGGTGTGTTTCTCTGCTTATCTCACTGTGGCTGATGGGAATTCCTGGGAACAGGGACCAGACACTTCTCCCTCTGCACTGCCCTGTGTCACTGGCAGCAGCCCTGAACCATTGTTTGTTTTTGCCTTCAGGGTTGTCACTTGTGCTCAGTGTTCGCACTAGGAATCCACCGGAAAAATAGTGGCCATTTTTCCTTTTTTTAAAAATCCTTTTTCATTTAATTCAATATGATAGAGAGGAATACAAAGAGGAGGGGGAGATAGAGATGGAGAGAGAAGAACAGAGACAAAGATAGAAACCTGTAGACCTGCTTCACCACTTTTGATGTAGCCTCACTGCAGGTGGGGTTCAGGGAAGAGAACCCAGGAACTCATGGGTTTGTGCATAGTATTATATGCAGGTAACCAGGTGCACCATGGCCTGGCCATAAAAAAAAGCCTATGGACAAAGAAAAGGTGAAGAAAGGGAAGAGAAAGGAAAAGGAGGGAAAAGAAGGAAAGGGAAGGGGATGGAAGGGAGGGGAATGGAAGGGAGGGGAATCACGTCTTGTTCTCTGTCAACTGGGTCTGGACAAGACAGCGGAGCAGTTCTGGCATTTCTCTGCTGGTGGGAATTCCCTAGGCCTGGGTGCAGGGCCTGGTGAGGGAGAGAGAGGCCGAGACATAGTGTCCAGTAAGGTGGCACCTAGCTCTGGGTAGTGCACAGCCCGGGGTCTACCCCACACACACACCAAAACCCTCCTCAGCCGTGAGGAGGCATCTGTCCATTGTGCTTCAGGCCGACGCTTCCTCTCACCCTCTTGCACTAGGTGTCCCTCCCCATGACTTCACTGCCTCCAGAAAGCTACTTCTGGGCCCACGTCTTCCTCTCTCAGGAAAGACACCTCGTCCCACAACTCAGAGCGTTGTCACCATGATTTGCAGGGGCAGGAAGGGTGCTGAGAGGGGAAGTGTCCCCCCCTCCTCCCTCCCTCCCTCCTGCAGTGGCTCTGCTCTGAGTATCTCCTGTGTGCTTGAATTTGTGTTCAGCCTCAGATGTTCTCTGATGGGCCCTGCTGCCTGGATCTGAAGAGGCCTCAGTGTGAGGAGGGGCCAACACCACAGCAGCTCTGAGAGGTGGGGCTGATGGGTGACTCAGCCTGCAGGGGGTCACTGCCAGGACCCAGAGGCCTTGGCCTCAGTCAGGGGGCTGTGTGAGCAGACTCCTGTGCTTGGCATCAGCAGGGAGACTGGAGTCTCCAGGGCTGAGAAGGTGGCAACCCTGGCCCCACGTGTGTTGTTGTGTGCGGGCCACAGAGAAGAGAGAGAGGGGGTCTGGAGCGAAGAGGAAACACAAATCTTTATTTGCGCTGGCACCTCAGAGTTGGGTGCTAGAGAAGCAGGTTGGGCCACGTGGAGGTAGCAAAAATGGCCGCCTCACGCAGTAACCTTTCCTGTGTCTGAACACCGGAGTGGAGCACTGGCAAGAGAGTGAGGTGCGGAAGAAGAAGCGCTTTTATAGGAGTAGCTTTCATGAGAATGGGAAGGGGGAGGAGTAACCATAGCACTGCAGGATAGGATAATAACTCTCGTGAGAATGGGGGGGGGAGTAACCAAAGCACTCCAAATATCGCGGGGATATAGACAATGCCCTGAGGGCACAACATGGCTGAACAGGCACTCCGAGAATGTCCCAACTCTCACGGGAACTAGCAGTAGCCTGAGGGGACAACATGGCAGATGTGACTGCATTGGCACAATATCCCAGCATCTCCCCCTTTCTTTTTATCTAATGCCCAGGGCAACAGTGTTTAAAGTCTATGAACTACTCAGGGTCAGTCTATGAAAAACCAGCAACGTGAAGGGAAGGAAGCTGCTGTAAAATTGTCTAAAGTGTCCAAAGGGTATACCAGCAAGTCCAATAGAAGTCTCAGTCCAAAGTAGGCGACTAGGGGGAGAAATGGCAGGGGATGAAATGCTGCATGAGGAAGGTCAGCCTCCGGAATTCCGCTTTTCTGTAGACTGTGAGCTGGAACCACCAAAACATGACAGGCAAAGCAGAAGCAGGAAAGGCAGACAGATGGTAAAAAAGTTCTGTCCTTGGAGTCTGTGAATCAGGTTCTTCAGATCGAGTCAGGTGACATCTAGGGTTTTGGGGGGTGGTGCCACTGTAGTTGTGCCATCTAGTGGGTGATGTCAGGGTGTGCAGGGGTCCAGATGTTTTTTTCCGGGATTCCTGTGGAAGAAACACAAACAATCTGCTTCTCGTGGTTAGCAGGGCATCTGATTTGAATGCTTTATAGAAAAAGAGGTTTGGTGCCTTAGCCAACTGAGTATTGAGGGATGTATCTTTCCTATTCATTTATTATTATATATTCATGGGGAAAAAGAACTTATCTTTTAACAAAGACTCTAAGGTGTGGGGAAGCGGGAACTATCTTATCCTTTTTTTTTGTATCTTGCCTTTTGTTGCCCTAGTTGTTTTATTGTTGTAATTATATTGTTGTTATTGCTGATATTGTGGTTGTTGGATAGAACAGAGAGAAATGGAGAGAGGAGGGGAAGACAGGGGGAGAGAAAAACACCTGTAGACCTGCTTCACTGCCCGTGAAGTGATTCCCCTGCAGGTGAGGAGCCGGGGGCTCAAGCTGGGATCTTCAAGCCAGTTCTTGCCCTTAGCACCACCTGTGCTAAACCCGCTGTGCCACCGCACGATTCCCAGGAACTATCTTTTAACATAAACTCTATGGCCATGCCAATAGCAACCTTGAGGGCACATGTGGCTCCCCACATGTCCCCCTGTCTTATATCATATTTTGATGTTTGGCGGACTTTGTTTTGTGGCAGGATGGACTGTGCCTGTCTTAGGTTGGATATCAGCCTTCCGTCTTACTCGTCATTGGAACACCTGGTCATTTTTGCCCAGTAGTACCACGTGCCCTGTCTTAGGTTGACTGGATAGCGCTAGTTTCCTCTTACCCGTCATTGGCTAGCCACCCCTCTACATTGTGGACGTTCTGATGGAGGGGGGCAAATCCTCCACAGCAACTCAATGTTCTGCCATGTCCAGCCTATGATAGTGAGTTTGTACAGGTTTCATCTTTATGGCATCAATCTGTTGCCGCAAAAAGGCCATGATCTTGTTAAGAATTATAGGGCCGTGGTCTGGGAGGTGTCACAGTGGATAAGGTGTTAGACTCTCAAGCATGAGGTCCCAAGTTCGATCCCTGGCAGCACATGTACCAGAAAGATATCTGGTTCTTTCTCTTTCCTTCTCTCTTTCTCATTAATGAATAAATTAAAATGTTTTTTGTAAAAAAGAATTATAGGACCTATTGTGAGCAGAAGTAAAACAAACTAGGGTCCCACAACTAAGGGTAGACAGGTAAGGAAGGGGGAATGTATCCATTGGTATGAAGAGGTGGGATCATATCTTAAGTCTAAGGGAAGCAGTCAGTGGATGTGATGTCCAGGGGAATAGCCATTTGTCTTTGGGGGTAGTAAAGGATGTCTGTGGCATGGGTGATGATATAAAGGGAAACATCTTTAAATTGTTGGCTGACAAAGGCAGGCCTATGGTGGAAAGACAAAATACACCAGTTAAATGTACAAGAAAATGTGAATGTTCTTAATTCACATAGGTTGGATATGGAGGAACTTCTTACAGTTTAATACCTTACCATATGAACAGATGACTTCTCTTATGAAAGCTTGATAGCTGTAATCGCTTACTTGTGAAAAAAATAAAACTTGGAACAAGTTAGAGGTTTACTACAATTGACTTTGGACTATAAACAGACTCAGGTTACTTAGAGAGTTAACGCATGTTAGTGACAATGGTTTTAACATTTAGAGTATTCTCAGCAGATGGGTCATACAAAAATTTTTGGTCATTCAACACACTCACTCACAAAACACAACTGGCCAGTCATAACATAAGACATTCAGGGAAGGGGTAGGAGAGAGGGTTCTGTGAGCCAACTTTTGTAGGTTCTGCCATGTCATATTATGGATCCTGGGATTTATCCTGCGGCTAGTCCTCTTGTATTTCTTGTTCTTCAGGGATAACAGTGCCATCATGAGGGTATTGTTGGACATGGCAGGCAGGAACCCAGACAGGTTTAGAGTAATTGTGTGGGAAAATGCATGCAAAACCTCTTCCCATGGTCAATAGAGGGTCAAGCCCTTTCCAAATTTTATCAAGTGGGTCTTTCCATTTGACCTTAATAGATGGGAGAGTAGATGGTGTTTGCCAGTGAAGAATAATAGGAGCTAAGTCCGAGTTATTGTAAATATTAAAGAGACTTAACGTAGTTAAGGCTTTTGCTAGCTGGATATTGGGGGGGTACATTCCTCCTTTATCTTTATTTAATTGAGCCTTAACGGTTTGATGGGCCCTCTCGACAATGCCTTGTCACAGTGGATTATAGGGAATGCCTGTGGTATGAGTAATGTTCCAGAGGGAACAAAAATCTTTAAATTGTTTGCTGGTAAACGCAGGACTATTGTCAGTTTTCAGTTGAAGATGTAAGCCCATCACAGAAAAACAGGAGAGCATAAGGCTTATAAGCTTTATAGAGCTTTCTCCTGTCTGAGCTGTTGCCCACATAAATTTAGAAAAGGTATCAATTGAGACAAACACATATTTTTGTTTGCCAAAGTTTGGTATGTGGGTGACATCAATTAGCCAAAGAGCATTGGCTTTTAAGCTTCAGGGGTTAACACCAAGAGCCTGAATATCAGGTGTTTTTATGAGACTTGCACAGGAAGAGCATGTAGCAAGGATATGTTTTAACTGTGGTAAAGGAACATCAGGAAATCGAGCTCGAAGGCCTTTAAGATTAATAGGTTAGAGAATGGAAATCAGCAGGATCAGAGACAGAGACTGGGAAAGTTCCTGTGGAGGCAAGGCGGTCAGATGCAGCATTCCCTTCAGACAGGGCACCAGGAAGAGGGCTGTGGGAACGAAGGTGCTGAATATGTAGTGGTTGGGTTCGAGAAGAGAGCATAGATGCGATTTGAATCAAGAGAGGGGAAAGTGGGTTGTCATCAGTTTTCACATAGGAACGAACAAGCCATGGAAGTAAGTTAACAGTATACACACTGTCAGAAAAAAGGTTGAAGGATTCTGGTACAACTTTTAATGCAAGTAAAACAGCATAAAGTTCTTTGTACTGAGGGGAATTCTCAGGAAGCTCAGTAAAGAGAGGTTTAGGGGGTTGTTTGTCCAGGTAATATATGAGGGCAGCAGCTCCCTTTTTTCCATCATCAGTGAAGACTGTAGGAGCAGAAGGGATGGGATCTCGAGAGAAAAGTTTAGGTGCTAGTAGAGGCAAAAGAGGTAAAGAATCTATCAATTTATTAGAAGGAAAATGGTTATCTATTTGTCCTGGAAACCCCACGAAGCTTATGGAAAAGTGGGAATGATGCATATGAGCCACTCTGTATCTGTGAGAGAAAAGGGCAGAATAATTAAATCCGGTTCTTTCCCTAAGACCTGCACAGACAGATTTCTCCCTTGGCGAACCATGAATGCTAACGCACCTATCTCAATGAGGAGTCTTGGAAATCCTCCTGCTGGTGTGTGAAGCCACTCAAGAACCCCATGGTCTTGCCACAGTGCCCCTACTACTGTGGGGGTGGAGTTGAAGATTAGAAGGTTTACCGGAGAGGAGGGGGAGAATCGAACAAGATGCATGTCCTGGAGGGCCTGGTTAACCCTTTCCAGTGCTGAGGAGGCCTGGGGAGTTAACTTACGTTTTGAGGAGGGCTGTTTGTTTCCTTTCAACAGGTCAAACTGTGGTTGGAGGCATCTTGTAGGCAGATAGAGATACTGCCTAAGCCAATTTAAATTTCCAAGAAAACTTTGTAAAGAAGCAAGAGTGAGGTTAGAAGGAAAAGCAACACTAGGTTATAAGGGACGAATTGGCGTTAGAGAAATCTCTGAACCTAAAAAAGGTATTGGAGGAATTAGCTGTATCTTCTCAGGGGCTACATTAAGGCCTGTTTTCTTTAATGCAGGAATGAGAAAATCACGTAAGGCATAGAGATCTGTATCTGATTTTCCCCATATTAATACGTCATCCATGTAATGAAAAACATTAAGGCCCTTATGGATATATGGAAAAAGGGCAGATTTAACAGCCTCTTGACAAATTGTAGGACTACTGGCCATGCCCTGGGGCAGCACCACCCATTCAAATCTGTCAGCAGGAATGGCATTATTAATAGAAGGAACAGAGAAGGCAAAACGTTTACAATCTTGTGGATGCAAGGGAATAGAGAAAAAACAATCTTGTATATCAATAGCTATGATTGGAATTCCAGTGGGAATTGCAGAAGCAAGAGGAAAACCCCTTTGGGGGGAGCCCCAGACCTGCATGGTTTTATTAACCACATGGAGATCTTGGAGGAGGCGCCATTTTCCCGAGCTCTTTTTAATCACAAAGACATTCCATGGGCTTTGAGAATGACGAATGTGTCCCAAGGACAACTGCTCTCAGATGAGCTCTTTTAAAATTTCTAGTTTATCTCTAGGTAAAGGCTACTGTTCCACGCAGACAGGCTCATTAGAAAGCCAGTTTAAGCAGGGTGTTTGGCTACGAACAGTGGCATTTAATATTGGGGGTGCTGATTAGATATGGTCTCGAGGGAGCGGGTGTTACGCTCTGCAGAGGCATCTGTGGATATCCTAATATCAAGACATTCTAAAAGATTCCTGCCCAGTAGGTTGGTGCTAATATTAGTTACCAAAGGGCGGAAGTGTCCGGTAGAACCTTCCGGGTCTTCCCACATGAGCGAATCTCATGTGCAAAATGATGGGGTCACCCCTCCTACTCCATGTATACTGGGACCAGGGAGGAGTTCCAAATATTAGGGAACCTCTGCTTGCCTTAAAATCGTCTTTTCTGCTCCTGTGTCAATCAAACATTTAAAAGGAATATTGCCAATCCTTACTGTCATAGAAGGGTGACCTCGTTCTAAAAGAGGAGTGGTCCACAAAATCTCAGGCCCCGAATTTGTACCATTCAGAGGCGTGCCATATTTGTGAAAATTTGACCAATAATCTCTCTTCCAGTGAAACCCTTTACGACATCTTGGACAGACCGTATGTGGCTTCTGGCTCCCTGACTGAAGGCGGGGTTGTCCTGATTGGAGGCGGGGTTGCCCTGACTGGAGGCGGGATTGCCCTGACTGGAGGCATGGTAGCTCTAACTGAAGGTGTGGTCGCAGCTTATCTGGACATTGGTTACACCAATGCCCTTGGCGACTGCACTGAAAGCAGGCCCTGTTTTGATTACATGGGGTAACTGCATAAACCTGTATCATAGAGGGTGCCCCATAATTGCCTGATGTAAGTTCCTGTGTCACTAAAATCCAATTATCTGGGTGTAGGTGTTTAAGACTAAGGCATGCCTGATGGAATTGTGGTATTATGCCATCTCAGACAATAGAACGCAGGAGGAAAGAGAGGATTTCAGGATTATAAACCTTTCTCTCTAAGGTTTGCCTCACTGTTGAGATGAAATTTTAAGATTTCATCAGTGTTTTGGCGAAGAGAGTTAATAGGGACTGAGGAATCTACATTGGTTGGGGTCACCCTTTCCCATGCTTGTGTTGTGCAGATGCATACCTGTTCAAAATAACCAGTTGGAAACTTAGCTTCTGCCTGCTGAGTTCCAGATTCAAACTCTCCTGCTCCAAACAATGCATCAAAATTCCATGCTATCTGTTTGTTACTATTTTCCTGAGATTGTCTAGAGCATTCATCACGGAAGTATGCTGTCCACTGTAGGTAGAGGGGGTCTGGGAGTGCAGCACAAACCAGGTCTTTCCAGTCCTGGGGGGTGTTAAGGTGCTGGTAAAAACTCCTTAAAATGGATTTGGCCTATGGAGCATGAATTTCGTCCTCCTTCACGGCTTGTCTGAGTTCCCTGAGCTCTTTGGAGGAGTATGGATGCCACACCTGAGGATTTTGTCTACTTGGGGCCACATTTACAGGGAAGGTGTGGATTTGGTTCGATGACACTGGGGAGAGATCTACGGAAGTGGAAGGTGCTGTAGTGGCAGGGGAAACTGAACACTTATCTATGGGGATGGAGCTCTTGGGGTGGACTTCAAATGGTTTAAGGTCCCTAAATGCTGAAAAAATATCCTTTAACTCTCGTATCTCACCCACAAGGTCTCGTAATGATGAGGTGTCAGCAGGGGGAGGAGTCAAAGAAGCGGAAGCCGCAGCAAGAGAAACTGAACCCGTGTCTGTGGGGACAGCTGGGGCAGGGGTCAAAGGAGCGACTGAACACGTGTCTGTGGGGACAGCTGGGGGAGGGATCAAAGGAGCAGAAGCCGCTGAAGAAGAAAGCAGACACGTGTCTCCAGGGGCAGTGGGGGGAGGGGTCGTGGAAGCGGAAGCTGCCGCAGGAGAAACCAAAGCAGTTTGGGGGGGTGACTGCAGATTGCTTAAGGCATTTAAGTCTTAAGCTAATATCCTTTAATTCCTGTATCTCAGCCTCAAGGTCACTTAACCTTTTGGCAGGAGGCCTTGTACATATCCTGAGAATAGTAAATATAGCCATGAAAATCCACGGTGTAGCGAAAATTAAAGTGTCTCTGAGATCAAAAGCCTGTCCCAGGAGAGAAGGATAGAATGTCTGGGACACCTCATAAAACGGAAAAAATCCCATGGTGGAGGGAAACGCAGGGCCACAGAGGCAGGTGGATGCCACTTACCTGTGTCTGGGCGGCTTTTCTGGACCTCAGGCTGGGCATGAGTGTGGGGCACGTCGGGCGCCAGATGTTGTTGTGCCAGATCTTGTTGAGCGCTGGCCGCAGAGAAGAGAGAGAGGGGATCGGAGCGAAGAGGAAACACAAATCTTTATTTGCGCTGGCACCTCAGAGTTGGGTGCTAGAGAAGCAGGTTGGGCCACGGGGAGGTAGCAAAAATGGCTGCCTCACGCAGTAACCTTTCCTGTGTCTGAACACCCGAGTGGAGCGCTGGAGAGTGAGGTGCCGAAGAAGAAGGGCTTTATTAGGAGTAGCTTTCGTGAGAATGGGAAGGGGGAGGAGTAACCATAACACCCATCTTTAAATTCTTCTGGAATCCATTTTCAATGTAAGTTGAGAGGGCCAGGACTTGTTCGCAGGTAGATCTTCCTGGGCGGAAACCAGCTTGGGCAGGTGATAGGAATTTCTCTGTGAGAGGAGAAATACATGACAGAAGCAGCCTCTCAAGGAGTTTGTAACACACGGAGAGGAGAGAAATTGGTCTATAGCTGTCGGCCAGTGTTGGGTCTTTCTTGGTTTCAAAACTGCTATTATCTTCGCACGACGCCAAATTTTGGGCATAGATTCGGATTCCAAGATGTGGGACAGGAATGAAGTGAGCCACTTCTTTGCCGCGGGGCCCAAATTAAGAATGAGTTCTGGGGTGATGTTATCATAGCCAGCAGCCGTTCCTGGTTTAACCCTCTTCAAAGCATCTTCCAGTTCAGACAGTGTAAAGGGAGAGAGTTTTGAAGATGGACAAGATAAACAGAAGTGGCATGACCACTCATGGGAAATTTCTCTTTTCCAGACTGGGTCGATCTTAGCACGTCCAACTTGAGTTAGGTGACTGTCCACTGAGTTTGGATATATGGGAGGATGGGAGATGGGAGAGGGTTGGCTACCGGCACCCAGACTATGAAGAAGCTTCCAGGCCTTCCTACTTTGTTGTTTTCGACGGGTTAGGTTGTTTTCGCTGGGCTAGCTTCACGGGCGGGTAACAGATGACCAGGGACTCATGGTTGAGCTGTAGGCAGTATCTCTTTATTCATGCAGGACGCAGCACAATCTAAGACGAGCTAAGTTAAACTCAAAGTACAGTACCATAAAACTCACAATGCTGTCTTTATATATACTTGCCAAGTAGGGTGGAAACAGGATATGACATAGAGAGGGTGGAGAGAAAAGTGACTGGTGAAAATCAGGGTGTAATAAAGAAGGGATCAGGGTGTGACAAGGAGGGGGGGTGGAGCAAAAACATCATGAAACAGTGGGGATTGAACCAATGCCCTGGAGGGAGGTGCTTGTTAACAGCGGTTATGTAAATAGAATGAAGTGGTTATGTAAATAGAATAGTGTTAAGCAGGGGGTATTTAAACCAAATGAAACAGAAGGGGTCTCATGCATACCAACACTACTTGAGTGGGTGAAGTTCAGACTTTCCGTGAGTTGTTGCCAGCGGGCTTGGCTTGCTGCATCCAGGGAGGCAATGAGATGGTCAGCCACATCTGGGTCGCCCGACTCATCATACTGCTTTTGTAGTTGCTCACATTCAGCATCAAGACAAGGCGTATAGTTAGCACGTCTCCCACGAGGAATAGCTTGGGAAGCTGCTTTGAAGATGGCTTGGTGGAAGCGCCTGTAGGAATCTTCAGAGGGGATAGAGTTAATTGGAATTGCAGGAATAGATTTGTTGGTAAGATCACTGAACAGATGCCAGTTTGCTTTCTGAAAGTTCCATCTTAGTTTCTCTGAGCACAGAATCAGTGGGAGCTGGAGACCAATGTGGATGATAGCTGGGCGGTGATGACTGTGCGGGAAGTCCTTGAGAACTTGTCTCATAGCGGGAAAGGCTTGGCCGTTGACTGTGCTAATCCAGCACAGGTCAGGTGATGAGTCTTTATTCCATCTAGCACTGTGAAAAGAGCCTGGCTGTTTGGGATCGTATAATAGGGAGAGATCATTCGCTGAAGCCCTGTCGGCTAAGATAGAGCTGTCAGCACAAGTGGAGGAATATCCCCAGTCTTGGTGATGACTATTAAAGTCTCCAACGTAAACGGCTGGGTGATTTGGGCTACGCAGTGCCCCGGCCTGTGGGGTTATCGACGGAAACCTAGGGTAGGGGGCGAGAGAATGGAGGGGACAAGAGGCATGAAGAATGAGAGCAAGACAGTTTTCTGATCAAACTCTGAAATTTTTTATTTTACAGCCGCGTTTTAAGCACACACCATGAGGAAGTTTTGCTAAGGTAGTGGGGGGAAGGAGGTGGGTGAGCAACTTTCCAAACAGTTAGATGGTAATCGCAGTTACAATGATCAGAATGTCCGTTCACCGGTTATGTGAGAGACTTAGCTAAGTTTTGGCTCCCGGCATGTCCTCCCTTTTTACAATTTAAGTGAGGCGGCAATTGAGGGTAAAAGCTAGGAATCTTATCAAGAGATAAGCAGGCATTAACCAGAGGGGAGAAGTATTGACCTGATTTCTCCCGGGTAAATATAGAACTGATCTTCCCGCATCTTATACGGCTCTTGGTGTCTTTTTTGGGAGAGAAGGAAGAGCCACTATTTCTAAGGTGGGAAAAACTCATGGCGAAGAGTTCTGATGACTGACAGCAACCTCCATGCAAATCAGGTTTGCTTCACGGGGGACTCAGAGGCGGACTATAGGGTCCTCCCCCTGCAGTGCTTAGCCCTGCACCCCTTACCGGTGCCCACGCCATGCCAAGGCTGGCGTGCATAAATCTGAGTTTTATGCAGCTCCTAAAAGAGGTGTGTCACCCTCAGGTTCAGCCAAGCCTCTGTCAGCCAAATCAAGTCTGTGGTAATATATTTGTAAGGGTTTCGATGCCAAGGAGTCAATTTGTTGTTTTATAAAGCCAATAATATTATTAAAAATAAAGGGTCCCAAGGTAATCATTAACAAAAGACTAATCAGGGGTCCCATAAGGGGCATCAAAATGTCCTAGCTCGCCACCAGCAAGTCTAAGGGAAGCAGTCAGTGGATGTGATGTCCAGGGGAAGAAACAGCACGTCTGGTCCTCCGGTGGGTCAGCGCCAGCTGATGAAATTCTTCTTCTTCATAGAGGGTCAGCTGTGGAACAAGCAAAACTAGGAGGCAAGGACCAGGTAGAGAAAAATTGACATGAAAATATAGGGGGGTGTTGTACCAAAACACAGAGGAGGTGCATACACATTAGGTAAGGTTCCTTGAACATGAGGAATATTTTGAGAAAAGTGAGCAGTCAATAAACATGTAAGGATGAAGTCAGCAGTGGTAGGTCAGCAGAAAGAGAAGACTTGGATAGGCTGGTCAGGTTAGCTGGACTATATACTGCCATGGCGTCCTTTGTGGTAAGGACTTGCCAACAGGGACTGTGAATTTTGCAAGATCAATAATGTCATCCACCATAATAAAAGGAAAACAAAACATGGACATCCAGTGTTGAAAAACAGAAGAAAAAGAATATGTCTGTCTCTATGGCTGGGAGAGTGGGTGGCTTTGTCAATGAGATATAATAAATGGACAATTCAAATTTTTGTAAATATTAAAAAGGCTTAGTATAATTACTTCATTGACTCTTTAGCCAACTGAATATTGGGGGGTGCATTCCCCTTCTTTCTTTCTTTATTTTTTGAGCTTTTAATGTTCTAAAGGAAACAAAAATACATGGATTGGATGTCTATTGAAGCAAAACAGAGCATATGACTCCTAAGGTTTTTGAGCTTTTTCTTGTTTGAGCTGTAGCCCACATAAATTTAGAAAAGGTATCAACTGAGAAAAAAAAATGTTTTTGTTTACTAAACATGGGCAGGTGAATTACATCAATCTGCCAGAGAGCATTGACTTTTATCAATGGGGATTAATCTTAAAAGTCTGAATAGCAGGATCTTAATTAAACAATGCAGGAGCCAGTAAAGTGCTCTCACTATGGCAGGTCAAGCATTAAAATTTTAAGAGGCTTGTAAAAAAATGAGAAAAATTTTAGGATATGAGTGACTTTAGGAGATCACCACACACCCATAAATAAAAAATTTAAAATGTTTAGTTTTAAATCTTACCATATGATCAGTCACTTCTTCATGTGCAGATGTACCTATAATTATACTTAGGGAGAGAACTTGTACTAAGTTAATTGATGATCTAATGGTTAGAATTAGCTTCAGTTCTTTCATATGATTTTAGAAGGCTCTTTATTAAAATATACCAATATGTTATAGAAAGTCAATACCTAATGTGTTGACATGATAAAATGTTTACCATTTTTTAGCATTATTTTAAACTGACTAGACAGTTTAAGCATACTATTATAACTTAGTTTATTAAGATCTTTACTCATCACAAGGCTATCATGAGTAAGCATAGATACAAAACTCTTAATAGATTTTGCTCTTTAGAACTCTAATATGGCAACTTAAAAGGCTAAAATAAAACCTCATAGCTTAATTGTTCAAAGTACTAATTTTGTTAAATCAGGATTTGCCAAAACAAATCTATCAGACAGAAGCACCATGTATTACCTTAATTTATTAAGAACAAACCTCTGACAGTGTCTTAAAACAAGCCAGATAATTTTTTGCTCTCTAAAAGAACTGATTAAAGTTTGACATGTAGAATATGTACTCTCAAAAACCAATTATTTGATAATTTTTGTAGCTTTTTTTAAATAGGGGAGTTATCTCAGTAACAACTTTATTAGAAGGAGTAAGTCACTGTAAAAGCAAAAGTAACTAACTCGTGAGTAGGATTTAAAAATCTCTTAGCAAGTTTTAAAATAAAAGTTTTAACTGGAACATTTTTGTCTATATCAGACATAAAACTCTCTTAACTTTTTACCTAGTCTCTCATGTTTTAATATCTAGAGTTCTTTTTCAGGGAAACCAGGGGCATACTTCTTGAATAAAATGTAAAAAGGTTAGCTAAAACATCTATACAGCTCTACATTAGGCCGCCCCATATTTATTTGATAAGTTTTATTTGGAAAAAAAAATTTTTTTACATACCTTATTTAAATTAAACCTCATTTATCAGAGCAAAAGCCTCTGGCGTTAGATAACTAACATAACCATTGTGTTATCTTTTACTAACCCAAGCCAGTTTTGCCTGTTTAGTTGAGAAAGTATTTTAAAAACTTTTTTTTTAATTCACTTAAACAATTTTAAGTAAAATGTTAAACTTTGTTAGGATCTTTGCTTATCACAAAGCTATCACACCCTTAGGGCAGCTATGAACAAGGGTGGGTATACAACTTAATTGATATTTCACTTTGATTTGGATAGGTAACTTAAAAAGCTAAGATAAACCTCATAGCTGAAAATGTTCAAAATAAATTTTTACTGTTAACATTTCTTTTAGATGACCATTTTATTCTAAATAATTTTGTTGAATCACATCTACCAAATGAAAAATTTTTATCAGGCCAGGAATACCACATTTAACCCTTTTTTCCTGGCAAGGCCACTGCTCTACACTGACTGGGTTATTAGAAAGCCATTTCAAGCATGAATCAACAAATTAACAAACAGTGGCAGTTGGTATTGGGGTGCTGGTAAGATTTACAATTCTCACAAGAGGGAGAGAGACTGCAGGGGCATTTTACCATGCCTAGAGATCTCAGAAAATCTTTTAACTAATGAATTGATGCTGATATTAGCTATCAGAAGGACGAAACTGTCCTATATTTTACTCTGGTAAAGGTGTGCCAACTCTATGAGTCGGGACCTTTAAAACCACATTTAGCTTAACTGAATCTTATTTAAAACTTAAAACAACCTTTAGTTACTTAGGAGTTAACACACATTAATGGAAACAAGATTAACACACAGACTTACAACAGACATTCTTGGTGAAAAGAAATATTTCCCTTTGAAAAACCGCTTTGGATTTTGGATTCTTAACTCCATCCTCTACACACACCCCCCACCAGGAGGGGCCTTTGTGGCTTAGGGGAATGATTGACTGAATTTGCCAATCTGTGGAGCAGTAGCTCTGTGCCATGATTGGCTGCACGGACAGAACAGGTGGGCTTAGTTTACCGCGCAGAGAAAAATCTTTGAAATTCTTTTTTCTGGGCTAAGGTACATTTTTAGAGTTTTAAAGAAACAAATCATTAAATTTCTATCAAAAGTGTGTACTGGATCTCTGATTAATAGTTTTTAAGTTAGAGCTCTGGTGGTAGCCAGAGGGAAAAACCTGGATCTTTTTTTTTTTTTTTTTTTTGCTGGCTAGTTTTAAGATAATGCCAAATCAAGAGCCCACAGTTCTTTAACTAATTGTAAATTGTCTCCTTTTTCTTCTACTAATTTTCTAAGGGAAGCTGTTTTTTGTGCTAGTTGAGTTTTAGCCTTGGTGGTGTCGGCCAAGTCGAGGACCGGAGCACAAAACGGAGGGGTGGTGGCATAGGGAGGCGGTCTGGACAAAGAAGAGCAAAGGGGTGGCCAGTCAGGACTATGGTATTTGGCCATAGTTCATCAAGGGATAAAGCCTCTTCAGGAGAAAGACTATCATCAGGCCCATCTTTGGCGGGGGGTCTTAAGGTTGTCAAAGGGGTAAATCTTAACCAGAGGAGACTTAGCAGGAGCCTCAGGGATGGGGTCTCCTGAATTAGGCATGGGAATAGAGACAGACTCACAAACAGAAGGTTATCTCTTAAACAGTTTCCTACTCTGGCCCATCTTTTTTCATCAGTATTCCCTTCTAAGGGAAACTATGGACAAACATCATTCACAAAATCGAAAAACTTTTTGAGATCCTTGTTCCTCGTGTCTTGAGGGACTCTTTGAGGCCCCTAAGAAATAAGTCATGCTTGCTCAATGCTTGTCCCATAATTGCGTCGCTCTTTCTTACCTTAAAACGGATCAATCTCACAGATGGGCGAATCTGCGGTGATCACCACGCGGATCTTCACTCACTCTGGGCTAAAGCGGCGATCCTATGTGAACCTTCACTCACTCCTTCTCTGAAGTGGTGGTCCTATGCTCCTTGGTCGACCATCGGGGAGCGACGTTCTCTCAGACCCCAGACCCAAAAAGGGCCTGCGGGGTTATCGACGGAAACCTAGGGTAGGGGGCGAGAGAATGGAGGGGACAAGAGGCACGAAGAACGAGAACAAGACAGGTTTCTGATCAAGCTCTGAAAATTTTATTTTACAGCTGCATTTTAAGCACACACCATGAGGAAGTTCTGCTAAGGTAGTGGGGGGAAGGAGGTGGGTGAGCAACTTTCCAAACAGTTAGATGGTAATCACAGTTACAATGATCAGAATGTCCATTCACTGGTTATGTGAGAGACTTAGCTAAGGTTTTGGCTCCCGGCAACGCAGGACCTCATTATCCCATGAGGCACTGGGAGGCTTATATACGTTGACGAGCTGAATAGTTCCAATAGTAATGGAGTCGTAGAAGGTCAAAGAGGCCGTGTGGTAAATGTGGTAAAAGATATGATTTGGCGTAGATGGCTTGGCCATGTTTAGGATGGAGATTATAGCATATTAAATCGAATCCACTGATGGTGAATCGAGCACCTTCATTGACTACTATATGTGTTTCTTGTAGGCAAATGACATCTGCCTGATGCTGTATCTCCAATTGACCAATAAGAACGCATTTGGCAAAGGACAGCCCCTCAACATTAAGTTGGAGGACTCAAAGATTAGGACCAACAGCTTGAAAGCTGTCAGGAGTTGCTTGTTTCTGGCTTTGAAAGTGACTGGGATCCATGTGGATTCAGTCGGCTAGGAAGGATTGTCAGTTTCCCCAATGAATGGGTACTCATGGGATGCACCATGGGAAGGTCCATCCAATGCATCCAATGCTGATAATATGAAGCTGTAGCTCTTTCAGTAGATGCTTGATGTACTTAGATGGCCTCTCCTTGGGTGCATAGATGTTGATAATCACTAAGTCCTCTTGATTGACTGATCCTCTGAGCACTAAGTAATGTCCATCCCTATCTTTTAAATTTTTTATTTTAAATCTATCATGTCAGATATAAGCATAGCTATTCCTGCTCCCCTTTTTTGTGGTCCATTGGCTAAAAACCTATAATTTCTAATATACTATTAATCACTATTCAAAAATAAAAAGTAAACAATTAAATGAGATCAGGTTTGGTGGTGGAATCTTAGAAGGCAAAGAGAGAAAGTGAAATAGAGAATTTGAGAGAAAGAAGAGAGAGAGAGAGAGAGGAGGAGCATTCTGAGTAAACCTTGAATACACCAGTGCTGATGTCTCCCTGCCTGGTCACCACCCACACATCTGCACATCCCAGAGCTCAATGCACACCAACAGGACTGACCCGAGAAATGCAACTGGAAGCACCAGAGCCCAGTGAGGGAGCAGGGCCAAGACGTGGCCCCCTGGGACAGAGGGGCTCCCTCTCCGCAGGGGAGCTGCTGCTCCAGTGACAGGGACAAGGGCTTCTCACAGGGACACCGGGACATCGCTGAGGTGCTGGGTGATCCTGTGGGTCCAGTGACACACAGGTCCACTCTGAGAACCCAGAGCCTCTGTCCATGGTCTGGGGCTCCAGGGTGAGACTGGAGCCTCGAGAGGCCCTTCCCCTTCCTGTGAAGACAAGAATGAGGAACCCCGATTGTCACATGAACACAGAACTTCTCACCCTGGGGTGCTCTGTCCTGCCGGCCCTGGGACTCCCCAGCTCTGCACCCTGGGGGTCATGGGAGGCAGCCCCAGCTGGACCCTCACTGCCCTTCTCTGCCTGGGTGAGCTTGGGGACAGAGGAGGGGCCCCTCACTCGCAGGTCCAGTCCCTGAGGGACCCCCAACTCAGGGCTCAGTGGGGGCAGGCCTTCTGGGAGGGGGTGTGCTCAGCACAGAGGGGACCCCAGGCTCAGGGCCCAAACCAGGCCTGGAGCTGCTGTGTGTGATGGGTGGGTGGGTGAGGGTCTCACAGGGACTCTCTTCCAGGGCTGTGTTGGGGGCTGTGGGACCAGGTCCAGGCAGGTGAGTCCCCCCACTCCTCAGCCTCAGCCCAGAAACCCTGGGAGATGGGCACAGTGGGGGTGGGGAGATTCCCTGTTTGGGAGGAGCCAGAGGACAGCTGGGGAAACTGAGGCAGAGGCAGCCCTGACTCTCAGCTCTGACTCCTCCCCAGGGACCCTCCCCAAACCCTCCATCTGGGCAGAGCCAGGCGCCATGGTCCCTAAGGGGAGCCGGGTGACCCTGTGGTGTGAGGGGTCCCTGCAGGCTGGTGGCCTCCGTCTGTATAAAGGGAACGTCTCTGTGGACTGGGAGAATGACATCCTGCAGGAATCCTCAAACAAGACCGGGTTCGTCTTTGAGCCTGTAGCCTCACATTATGGGGGGATGTACCGGTGTGGCCCCCTCAACCCCAGCTCCTCCTCAGAGCTCAGTGAGCCCCTGGCCCTGATGGTGACAGGTGAGAGGGGAACCTGGGACCCTCCCCACGGGGGCTCCTCCTCACAGGAGAGGGGCAGAGGGTGGGCTCAGGCGCCTCAGCCCACAGTGCAGCCTGGGGTGTTGGGGTGACGGCCCCCTAACACAGCCCTCTTCTCCCTCAGGAGTGTTCCCCCCACCCTCCCTCTCAGCCCAGCGGAGCCCTGTGGTGGAGGCAGGAGGGAGGGTGACCCTCTCCTGCAGCTCAGAGACAGCATCGGGCACTTTCCACCTTCTGAAGGAGGATGGCGCTGACCCGCCCCTCCACATGGAACAGAGACCCTCTTTTGAGAGACCCCAGGTCCTCTTCCCTGTGGGCCCTGTGAACGCCTCCCACGGGGGCACCTACAGGTGCTACGGCTCCTCCAGCTCCTACCCCCAGCAGTGGTCAGAGCCCAGCGACCCCCTGCATCTCGAGGTCACAGGTGAGGGGCCCTGCTTGTACTGTCTCTCCAGGTGCCCATAACACCCTAAACCATGTGTCAGTAGGCCCAGGGATGGTGGGGTGACCCCTTAACCATGTGCCCAGTGGGCCTCAGGGATAGTTGGGGGTGATATCTGGGGGTCAGAATTGCAGAGAAGCCTGGGGAGCAGTGAGGACCCTGAGCCTCTAGTGCCTGAGGTGAGTTCCATGTGTCTGTCTGTCCCCAGGGGTGATGGAGGCGCCCTCCCTGGTGGCCCAGCCAGGCCAGCTGGTGCTGACTGGGGACAGCCTGACCCTGCAGTGTCGCTCCCAGTTCAGCTTCGACACATTCTCCCTGACCAGGGAAGAAGGTCCCTGGGGCCCAGAGCGGCTGGATGGGCAGCACAGCCCTGACTTCCCCCTGGGCCCCATCAACAGCTCCCATGGGGGCCGGTACCGGTGTCTCGGGAGACACAGCCTGGCCCACGTGTGGTCAACCCCTAGTGAGCCCCTGGACCTCCTGGTGGTGGGTGAGGAGCCCCCAGGGTGCTGTGCCTCCCTACCCCTGGGTGATGGTGCAGGGAGGGGTGCTGGGAGGAGGCTGGGGCAAGGAGGAGGGGTGGAGAGGAGGGATCCCAGAGGGGCTGGGAGGGCCACGGCAGGGTTTCTGGAGGATGGGGCTCCCAGACAGGGTTTCTGGGGTGAGGGCTGCTGTGACCCCCATAACCCTCCCCCAGGTGCACACAGCAGGCCCACGCTGTCAGCCCTGCCGGGACCCCGGGTGCCCTGGAGAGGGAACGTGACCCTGCAGTGCCGCTCTGACACCCCTGCTGACACCTTCCGGCTGTCCAAGGAGGGGTCCCCTGCTCCCCCGCAGCTCCTGAAGCTGAGGGACTCAGCTTCCCCCTCTCAGGCTAACTTCACCTTCAGTGTCGTGACCCAGGAACAGGGGGGCAGCTACAGGTGTTACAGCTCCCTCAGCCTTGTCCCCCACCTGCTGTCCCTCCCCAGTGCCCCCCTGCAGCTCCTGGTCTCAGGTGAGGCCCCTGGACCATGTCCTGTGGTGAGAGGGAGTAGCAGCCCTCAGCTGGGGGAAGGTGTCAGCAGTAACACCTGTGCAGGGTGGGCGTCCCGGGTGGGTCCAAGCTCCAGGCGAGCTCCTGCTCTGACCTGTGACCTTGCCCACACCTGCAGCCCCATCAGACCACATGGTGGAGAACGCCGTCCGCATGGCCGTGGCCGCCTTGGTCCTGGTGGTGCTCGGGGTCCTGCTGTTCCAGGCTCGATTCACCAGCCATGAAGAGCCTAGGACGCAGCTGTGAGGGGGCCCGAGGGATGACTGATTCTGGGGACTGTGCACTTGCCCTGCACCTAACCCACCTGCACCCACCCAGGGACTTTGGATGGACTCTCCCCAGGATGCCTTTGCTTCCCTGACCCTGGTGCTCCCTAGGATCCCACCACGGGACAGTCCTGCACTGAGCCATGAGTGTGGCTGCCAATGCCTCGTGTTCAGAAGGTTCTGGAAGATCATTTGGGTCCCAAATCCTGGGAACTGTCACTGAGAACACGGAGCAGTCAGGCTGTTGGCATGGGGAAACATGGGCTGTGGGAGATCTGGATTAAACCGGTTCTTCCCTCCCACAGTCTGGATGTGATGTCTGCCTTCCTTCTGCCCTGACCTGAGGCTGCACCCACACCTCAGATTTGCACCCACACCCGACTTTGTGTGAGAATCAGCCACTTCACCCTAAGTCCCAGCCCCTCACTGTCCCTGCAGAGGAGGCAGAGGGGCACAGGACGGGGAGCTCTGCCAGGAGACGGGACTGAGGGGCAGGAGGGCCCGGGCTGCTCACAGAGGGAGGAGGAGTCAGCTGCCCAAACAGAGAAGTCCATGCGGGCGTGGTGGGGAGAAAGCCCACGCTCTGGGCTCTGCTTCCTTCCCTCTCTGCCTGGCTTCCCTGGGCGCCCAGACCACAGGGACCCGAGCTGACAGCACAGTGACCTGCGAGCTGAGTCTGCAGATCTGAGCCTGCAGGCAGCATCCTGAGAACCCTCACAGCTGGGGCGATCATTGGCCATGGGAGGGTCCAGGGGGTAGGGGTCAGCTGATGGGAAGGGACCCTCTCGGAGAGGCCCTGACAGGACATGGCCTGGTCCCCACCCAAGGGCCCCTCAGGAGGGCACTGGGGCTGGCTGCTCACTTAGCAAATGAGGGTGAGCCTTCTATGTGGGGCAGTTCCCCTTCCTGTCGGGGTGCTGACATGACAAGCTTGTCACAGAGAGGCCCAGCCCTGAGAGAACACACTGTGTGTCTGTCCATCCTGCTGCTCTCAGAGGGACCTCTGGGCTCAGAGGAGGACACACCATGACCCCCATCCTCACAGCCCTGCTCTTCCTGGGTGAGATGGACCTCGGGGGACATCCCAGTCTGGGAGGGACCCCTCAGCCAGGCCTGCTGGGTTAGGGCCCCAAAACTCACAGGCTGTGTGGAGAGAGGCTTGTGCTCAGGACTCAGGACACCCCTCTCACAGGGACTCTCTTCCAGGGCTGAGTGTGGGGCCCAGGACCTGTGTGCAGGCAGGTGAGTCTGTCTTCAGGCTCTCAGGACCCTCATTGGGGACTGGAGACTAGAGGCTATTGGGGGAAGAGCAAATCTGGTCTAATGCAGGAGTGGGGATGCATTGGGGAGGGTGCTGAACTGAGAGCAGGGGTCTGGGGGTGGGACTGTGCTGTGACCCCACCTCTGATTTCCTTCCAGGAACCCTCCCCAAACCCACCCTCTGGGCTGAGCCAGGCCCTGTGGTCCCCTGGGGGAGCCCTGTGACCATCTGGTGTCAGGGGACTCTGGGGGCCCAGGAGTTCCATCTGAATAAAGAGCAAAGCCCAGCACCCTGGGTCATAGAGATCACGCGGACACCCAGTCACAAGGCCAAGTTCTCTGTCACCTACTTGGCAGAGCAGCAAGCAGGGATATACAGGTGTCTCTATCTCATCTCCTCTGACTGGTCAGAGATCAGTGACCCCCTGGAGCTGGTGGTGGTGACAGGTGAGACTCACTCAGGGGCCCCCATTCAGGTTCTTCCTCATGAATGGGGTCTGCTCTGTAGGGGTTCCCATCAAACAGCCTGGGGAGCAGGCACACCCCATTTCCCATGCAGCCACCTCCTCTCCTAGGATCCTACAGCAAACCCTCCCTGTCAGCCCTGCTGAGCCCTGTGGTGACCCCAGGAGGGACCATGACCCTCCAGTGTGCCTCAGGGCAGAGATTTGACAGGATGGTTCTGACTCAGCAAGGAGAAGACACGTCCCCCTGGACCCTGGACACACAGCCACACCCCAGTGGGCAGGTCCAGGCCCTGTTCCGTGTGGACCCTGTGACCCCCAACCACAGGGGGACCTTCAGATGCCATGGCTATTACAGGAGAAGACCCCAGGTGTGGTCAACCCCCAGTGAGCCCCTGGAGCTCCTGGTCTCAGGTGAGGGTCCCCTCCTGCCCCATTCATAGTCTAAGGTTCCCAACAGGTTAGTGGGCTATTTGGTCTCAGGGGAGCCCCAGGAGGGAGGCTGGGAGAGGAGAATTCAGGTACCCCAGTGAGAGACACAGAGTGCAGCACAATGCCTGGGTCAGGGCAGGAGAGTGTGAGCTGCCCTGAGTGCCCACTGGTCATTACAGGGGCATGTGGGAAGCCCTCCCTCCTGAGCCTGCAGGGCCCTATTTGTCCCTTGGACAGATGCTGACATTCCTCTGTGGCTCTGCCATGGGCGCTGACAGATTTGCTCTGTCCTGGGAGGGGACCCTGGCCTCCCCCAGCACTCTGGCCAGCTGACCCGGTCAGGCTCTCTGCCTCCTCTTGGCCTCGTGGGCTCCTGCCCGGCTCCTCGTGCTCAGGTGGGAGCTCACGGGGCAGTGCTCACAGCTGACCTGCACAGAGACCCACAGAGTCCCCACAGGGAGCAGAGGCCAGGTGATGTCCAGATGAGCTCACAGCTCGGGCAGGAGACAGATGTGTGCAGCTCTTGGTGAAGGAGGGGCTGCTGCAGAAGTGCCACAGAGGCAACGTCTAAATGCAAAACAGAAGTTTGAGAGAGTCCCATGGGATTGACCCCTCACAGCAGAGGAAGGGTCACTCAGGGATAGCTGTGTTCAGAGAAGTGGGGCATTATAGAACCTGCCCAGGGGACAGATGACAGGACCAAGAACTCCTCATCTGTGTCTCTCTAATAAAGAAGTTTAGAAGGATTTTATACTTCTCAGTTAGGTTGATGGTGGTGCTGGGGATTAAGTCTGGGACCTCAGAACCTGAAGCATGAAAGTCTTTTACAGAACCATTATGCTGTCTTTCCACACCCCAGGATTTTTTTGTTTGCTTGTTTGTTTTTTAAATGTCTATTGGGGGATTAATAGTTTACAGTCCACAGTAACATACAATTTTTTGTATATACTTAACATTTCTACACAGCAATACACCCCCCATAGGTCCTCCTCTGCCATCACATCCCAGGACCTGAAGCCAACCCCACCCCAGAATCTTACTTTGGTACAATACACCAACTCCAGTCCAAGTTCTGCTCAGAGTTTTCCCTTCTCATCTTGTTTTTCAACTTCTGCCTAACCCCCTACCCTAGAGTCCTTTACTTTGGTGCAATACACCAGACCCAGTCCAAGTCTGCTTTGTGTTTATGGTTCAACTTTTTAATTTTATTTTTTAAATTGGATTTATGTCATTGAGGGTGTCTTTAAAATTTGGATGGTAAAGAGTCCTGAAATATTTTCCTCGAAGTATTTGATAGTTTCTTGTCTAATATCCAGGGATGTTGAAATCCCCCACTATTACTGTGTTGCTGTGAATTTATTGTTGTAGCCTTTTCAGTAGGTGTTTGACGTATTTATATGGCCTCTCCTTGGGTGCTCTGCATGTTAAAAATCATTAAGACCTCTTGACTGATTGACCCTCTGAGCCTTAAGTAGTGTCCACCCCTATGTTCTAAATGTGTACTTGCTTTAAGGCCTATCATGTCAGATTCAGAATACTTGTTCCTGCTCCTTTTTTGTGGTCCATTGTCTTGTATGGTAGTTTTCCATCCTTTCACGTTGAGTCTGTGTTTGTCTTGTTGAGTTACGTGGCATTCCTACAGAGTACATAAGATTGGGTTGTGTTTTCTGATTCATCTTCCTAATCTATGCCTTTTATTTATTTATTTTATTTATTTATTTTTTATTTAAGAAAGGATTAATTAACAAAACCATAAGGTAGGAGGGGTACAACTCCACACAATTCCCACCACCCAATCTCCATAACCCACCCCCTCCCCTGATAGCTTTCTCATTCTCTATCCCTCTGGGAGCATGGACCCAGGGTCATTGAGGGTTGTAGAAGGTAGAAGGTCTGGCTTCTGTAATTGCTTCCCCGCTGAACATGGGCGTTGACTGGTCGGTCCATACTCCCAGTCTGCCTCTCTCTTTCCCTAGTAGGGTGTGTCTCTGGGGAAGCTGAGCTCCAGGACACATTGGTGGGGTCTTCAATCCAGGGAAGCCTGGCCAGCATCCTGGTGGCATCTGGAACCTGGTGATTGAAAACAGAGTTAACATACGAAGTTAAACAAATTGTTGAGCAATCATGGACCCAAAGCTTGGAATAGTGGTGAGGAAGTGTTAGGGGGGTACTCACTGCAAACTCTAGTTACTTCTGCTTTCAGGTATATATTTTGCAGTAGTTTATGGATACGTGTGAACATAAGCTCTCTCTCACAGAAACTGGTGTATATCTAGGTTATGGGACTTTGTTAGAAAGTGAACCACCTGAGAATAAATTAGAGTGTAGTATAAAAGTAAAGATCTCACCCGAGTAATGAAGCTGAAGGGTTGTCATTCTACTCGTGAAGTCTCTGGACACAGTCTGAGGTGAAGCATGTTGAGGTGGCAGTCGTTGCGTTGGTTAGGTTGTGATTGGCGGATGCAATATTATTTGGTATGGATTGGGAGACGCATACGGGAAAGTGGGCCCTATCCAAGGGTTCCAGGACTGGGGGAAGTAGGGGCTCTATAGTGGAGATGTGAGGTTCCTGCTGTCTTAGGGTTCAAAAAGACAATCGATAGTTAATGTTATCATCACATTATTTGGTAATTGGGTTAACTTTGAAAAGTCCTTTTGTTATGGTTTGCTGTACAGTATCCAGTATCTTGTATATAGCTGTGCTATTGGATGCAATCTATGCCTTTTAATAGGTGAATACAGGGGTCGGGCAGTAGCACAGTGGGTTAAGCACAAGTGGTGCATACTGCAAAGCCTAGAATAAGAATCCTGGTTTGAACCCCCAGCTCTCCACCTGCAGAGGAGTCGCTTCACAGGTGGTGAAGCAGGTCTGCAGGTGTCTCCCTTTCTCTCCCCCTGTCTGTATTCCCTCCCTTCTCTATTTCTCTTTGTCCTATCCAACAGTGACATCGACTACAACAATCATAGAAACAACAAGGGCAACCAAAGGGAAAGTAAATAATAAAAAGCCTTATTTAAAATAGGTGAATTCAGGCCATTGACATTAATTGATATTATAGAATGAAGATAATTTAATGCCATTCCATTATTTTTATTTCCATTAATTCCATAAAATTATTCCATAATTTTAGAGTGTCCTGATTTATGGCATATTTGTGGTCTGGTTTTTTCAAACCTTATTAATCTTTTTGTTTAAAAGAATTTATTTATGACAAAGATAGGCAGATACAGAAAAACAAGACATCACTCTGGTACATGTGCTGCTGGGGATTGAATTCAGAATCTCATGGTTGAGAAGCCAGTGCTTTATCCATTGCGCCACCTCCCAGACCACTGTGATCTGATTGTTTATAGGAGAACTTTCAGAACTTCTTGCAGGGCAGGCTTGGTGATAGTTGATTCTTTCAGCTGTTGCTTGTCTGAGAAGGTTTGATGCCTCCATCTAGTCTGAATGACAGTCTAGCAGGATACAGTAGTCTTGGTTGAAAGCCTTTCTCATTGAGCACTCGATAGGTATTTTGCCGTTCTCTTCTGGCCTGTAGTGTCTGTGTGGAGAAGTGTGCTGATAATCTTATGGGTTTTCCTCTGTCGGTGACTTTTTGTTTTTCTCTTGCAGCCTTCAGATCCTTTCTTTATCCTTATTTCTTTCCATTCTAAATATGATGTGTCTTGGTGTCTTGGGTGTCTTGTTGTCTTTAAGTCTGGGTTAATTCCATTTGGGACCCTCTGAGCTTCTTGAACCTTTATGTCTTTGATGTTGTCTAGACTAGAGAAGTTCTCAGCTATTATGTCCGGAAGAATGCTTTCTTCCTCTCCCTGTCTTTCGTCCTCTGACCAGCCAATAATGAGCATATTATTTCATCCGAAGTCATCCCATCGGTCTCTGTTGTTGTTTTAAGTAACTCTCAATCTCTTATTGAGATTTCTTACTTCTTACTTAGTTTTCTCTAATTCATCCTCAGTCTTGCTAATTCTATTTCCTGTCTCACTTATTCTCTTCTCTCTCTCCTCTGCTGTTTTCTGTAGCTCAGTTATTTTGTTACCCTGTTATGATACTGTCTTAGCTTGTTCAGCTAGCTGTGCTCTTAGCTCAGCTATTTCAGCTTCCATCTCTCCAATTACCTTCAGATAGTGTTTTCTTTCAGAGTCTCATGTGCTGTTTCCCCATTTCTGATGATGTTATTTTCAAACTCTTTTCTCACTCCTGTGACTAATAGGTCAATTAGTGTTTGGATGCTGTCCTCAAAACCCTTTGGGAAGATTTTATCTGGACTTTTGTCCTGGTTAATTTCTGCAATGTTTCTTCTTGGTTTAAACCTGGTATATGGTGTGTGATGAGGTCCCTGTCTCAGTGCCATTCAATCCACTATTCACACTGGCCTGAACTGACTTGTTTGTGACCAGGGACAGTGGAGAGATGCAGCAGCTGCTACTCTGTACTGGTTATTGCTGGCCAGCAGTGGCACTCTTGTGGTCTCTAGGTTTCTTTTGTTTGTGTGATCCTTGGCGGGTGGGATGGGGGTTGTCCTTTACGCTGCCTGTGGTCACAAGTGCTCGGGTTTATGTTGTGTCCTTGCATTAAGTTCAGAAGGCTCAATACAGCCTTTAAGATCGAGAAGTTTAAGCCCTTTTCTCTTTTCTCCTGGCTCTCCAAATTACCTTCATTATTGTTGCACTTAAAGTGAGATTGCCAAAATGTCACAGCTCACTGCTGTGCTGCCCAGAGCTCTGACCCAACTTTGCTGTTCCTCTACCCACACCCTTTTTTGTCCCACCCACATTATCCCACCCACATTTTGTCCCACCCACCTGAGGCCACAGAACCCTCAGCTATAGATTATGCCTTCAGTTGGGTCTCTCATTGTATTTATTTGATGTTTTGGGAGGAAGGACCCCAGTATTGCATGGCCACACTTCCTGGAAGTAGAATTTATTATTAATGAGAGAAACAGGAAAGAGAGAAAGAACCAGATCAGCCCACTGGTCTGTGCACTGCCAGGGACCCAATGCAGGGCCTGCTGCTGAGAGTCCAGGGCCTTCTCCACTGTGTCACCTCCCAGACACCATCTCTCCTTGACTCTGATGCCAGGACTAACTGAGCCCCCCAGCCCACACACAGCAAGCCCAGCACTGGGAACAAAGAGGAGGGTCAGGGCTTGGGCTGGTCAAAGGGTCCCATCCTGTCAAGGGAAGTAGCACCTGGGTGACATCAGGGCCTGGGTGACACTGACCTCCCCTGTCCTTTGTGTCCACAGTTCCAGTCTCTCCCCTTGAAGACCACACTGCTGTGTCTACAGTGGCAGCCCCTCAGCCCCAGGACCACAGGGTGGAGAACCTGATCCGGATGGGCGTGGCTGCCCTGGTGCTGCTGGCCCTCGGGGTCCTGCTGAGGGAGGCTCGGCACAGCCAGAGGAGCACCCAGGGTGCCACCACCACCAGGAGGGTGGTAGAGTGACAACAATTTCTCCCCTGAGTGATGGGGACACAGGCACAGACTCAGGCCCAGCAGGGCTGGGCTCAATTCTGCTGAGAGCTGGAGGTCGGGGGCCTGGCAGACAGCAGTCCTGGAATGCTCCCTGCAGAGCATTTTCAGCTTAGCTGGTTTCTGTTACTCCCTTGATCCTGACTGTTCCTGGATGGCTCTTCCGTTCCCCTGGAACCTGAGGCTGCACCCCCAGTTCCGTTTTGCCCCAAATCTGTGCTCACCTCCTGTCCTGCTGGTTCTCAGGACACATGTTTCCTGAGGTGGACTGAGTGCTGCCCCCTGCTGTTGGCAGATCCTCAGAGGGACAGAAAATCTTCCTCAAACAGCAGAATGGTGGTGACCATCGCACCCAGGGCCAAGCACAGCCCTGAGAAACAGCCCTGCAGCCCTCCTGGTCATGCAGACACCCCCTTTCAGCCAGTACCTGCCTAAGTTATTTCAGGCTCCTGTGAGGAGTGCCGGTCAGTGAAGGCTGCTTACCTGCCTTCTGTAAAGTGCTGAAGCCCCGGCTTGTGGCTCGTGGCATGCCCAGCTCTTGGGCCATGAGGAACTACCCGTGGGCAGGTGCTGAGAGCAGTGAAGGGAGTCCTGCCGTGAGGGGTCAGAGTGGGGAGACTGGGCAGAGCCCTGCTGAGAGCCATGCCTACAAAGTGCCCACTTCTGTGTCAGCAGCACAGCCCCTCCTTTATTCTTCCCTTCCTCCTCCCTCCCTTCCTTCCTTCCTTCCTTCCTTCCTTCCTTCCTTCCTTCCATCTTTCCTTCTTTTTTTCCGTATTTCCTTCCTTCCCCCTTTCTCTTCCTTACTTTCTTATCTTCCCTCCCTCCATCCTTCCACCCTCCTTCCTCCTTTTCTCTCCCCATCTCTCTTCCTCTCTTCCTTCCTCCCTCCCTTCCTTCCTTGCTTCCTTCCTCTCTCTGAGACCATGCCTGCAATGTGCAACCTTCCCTGTCAGCATCACAGTCCCTCTTTCCCTCCTTTTTACCTTTCTCTCTCTCTCTCTCTCTCTTCCTTCCTTCCTCCCTCCCTCGTGGGGCTATGTTAAAGCTTAGTAGAGCTTAGGGAAACTCCCCCCATCCGAGAATGGGGGTCTGGAGAGACACCCCACTTGTTAGCCTCTCTCCTTATAGAGATGAGCCAAGAGGGAACAGTCTCCCAGACTCAATTTCTCCTTGATAGACTCTCAAGCTCACAGAAAGCTTACAGACCCCTCACACTTAGTTCCCCCTGCTGACAGGCCAAATGGCTGCCTGATTTAGGGTTCACTCACTCAAACTTCACACATCCATTTCACCTTTTTATCACAAAGGAAGAACACATCCTGTCACACACTCCTAACACCAGACAGTGAAAAGCCCCCCAAAATCTTATTTCCTGGTTCCCTTTGATGTCCTTAATTTACATCAAGCCTTGTTCTTCCTTCTCTATCTCACCTTACTGGTTTAACCCCTATTCTTCTCTCAGCTGCCTTTGGATAATTAAATACCTACATCAGGAGACTATTGTTTTGACCTTTATGTGTCACATCAATTCTTGTCATACCAGCCCCCTATCATAGGGGCAAGCTGACCTTTAAGAAACCTGTAATTTCTGAAGTATTTCAAAAATGTTCTTTGTTTAAATCTCTATATATACTCAAGCTCACCCCCAAATAAAGCGAGTGTTTGTACCAGAATGCTCCCTGAGCCCTTTTTCTTTATCACACAGTCACTAGAACTGGTGAGAGAGGGGTCAGTCAGTAAGCTTGCCTCCTGGCTGGAGCTACCCCATTTGAGCCCCAGGACTCCCTCTCTCTCTCTCTTTCCAGAGAACAGCACAACTCTCACTTAAAGTGGTATGATGGAGGGAGTTGGGCAGTAGCACAGTAGGTTAAGCAAATGTGGCATGAAGTGCAACAACCAGAGTAAGGATCCTGGTTCAAGCCCCTGGCTCCCTACCTGTAGGGCAGTCGTTTCACAGGTGGTGAAACACGACTGCAGGTGTTTATCTTTCTCTCCCCCTCTCTGTATTCTCCTCCTCTCTGCATTTCTCTCTGTCCTATCCAACAACAATGACATCAATAACAACAATAATAACTATAACAATAAAACAACAAGGGCCACAAAATGGAAACTAAATAAAGAAATATCTTTTAAAAGTGGTATGGTGGATTGAACATGCCACCTTAGACGCTCAGGCACAAGTGTCTTTTACATAACCTCTGTGCTGCTCCCCAGCCCCTGCAGTGATCTCCATCTCCAGGTTCTGTCACAGATTCACCAGGACTCTGCCATCCTGGCTCCAGCGTCCTGGCACCAACATGGTGTCTGCCTCTAGCCTCAGAAAACACAAGGAACATTCAGTGTGGGACTATGTGGAAGTTTGGTAGACCTTAGGGGAGCTCCCCCATCTTCATGGATGGAGGTCTGAAAAGACACCCCTCTTGTTAGCCTCTCTCCATAGAGATGAGCCAAGAGGGAAAAGTCTATCAGACTCAGCTTGCCCTATGTAAGACTCCCAATTTCACAAAACGCCTACACTCTCTTGTTGGGACCATGTGTAAGCCTGATAGAGCTTAGAGAGAACCACCCCTGTCTTTGGATGGAGGTCTGAGAAGATAACCTCTCTCAGCCGTAAGTCTCTCTCAACCGAGGTGAGCAAAAGGGGGGAAATTCAGACTTGGTTCTTTCCTTCTTGACTCTCAGGTCCACAGAAACCCCAATATTTCCCTCCATTAACTGCAGGCCACATGGCTGCAGATTCACTTATTCAAAGTCACCTTCTGACCACAGAAGAACACACCTTATCACACACTTCATCACACACCTCAGACCCCAGACAAGAGAAATTCCAAACTGTATGGCCTTTTGATATCCATCTTCTCTCTGTCTCACCCTACGGGTTTAATCCCTATGCTTCTCTCAAATAACTTTGGATAATTAAGTTGCTTGTGTCATGGAGAATAACTGTCTTGTATCTCATCAATTCTGGTCATACCAGCCCCCTACCTTAGGGGCATGCCGACCGTTAAGAAACCTGTAATTTCTGACATATTTCAGTAATATTCCCTTCGTTTGTTTTTCTCTTAAACCCATGTCCCCCTTGCTAATAAACGAGTTCTGAGTTCTGAGTCCTGAACATGTGAAGAGCTCCCTGGTGTCTTTTACTTTGTGTCACCACTGTTGTGAGCAAGAAAGAAACAGTCTGTTACCTTTCCCCTGGAGATCACCCCAAACCAGAGAGAGACCCCAACACTCTCGCTTAGTTCCCCCTGCTGTCAGCCAAATGGCTGACTGCTTTAGGATTCACTCACTCAAAGTTCACACATTCCATTTCACCTTTTGATCACAAAGGAAGAACACATCCTGTCACACACTCCTAACACTGGACAAGTGAAAAGCCCCCAAAATATTATTTCCTGGAGCCCTGTTGATGTTCTTAAAGCCTTGTTCTTCCTTCTCTATCTCACCTTACTGGTTCAACCTCTATTCTTCTCTCAAATGTCTTTGGATAATTAAGTTCCTGCATCAGGGGACTGATTGTTATGACCTTTATGTATCACATCAACTCTTGTTATATCAACCCCTACCATAAGGGGCAAGCTGACCTCAAGGAAACCTGTGAATTCTGACATATGTGAAAAATGTTTTTTGTTTAGCTTTCTATGAACCAAAACCCACCCCCAAATAAATGAGTGTGTTCATACCAGAATTCTCGCCGAGTCTCTTTCTTTATCAAGCGGTCCCTTGAGCTGGTGATAGAGCCTCGGTAAGCTTACCTTTCTGGCTGAGAGACACCCCTACGTGAGCCCCAGCAATTCTGCAGTTCCTTAAGTTCTTTTCTGATATCCAGACAGCATTCTGTCTTTCTGAAGATTTCATGATACAATGTCACCTGTTAGAGGTAACATGCACTGTCAGGAAGCCTCCTTGGTCTCATCTGTGGTTGCAGATGAGTATGTAGAGTATTACTGATAAGTATTTAGAGTATACTGATGAGTATTTAGAGTATTACTGAAGGTGTCTGGGACCTGTTCCTATTTAGCTTTTCATTAAGGCAGGAAAAGGATATTAGTTATTAGCAGGTGTCTGAGAACTTTCAAATGTTCTCTTGTTCCTTCTGTCCCTAGCGAGCACGCACACACACACACACACACAGACACACACACTCACACACACACTCACACACACACAAACTGACACACACTCACACACACTCACACACACACACTCACACACACTCAGACACACACAGACACACACACAGAGAGACACACATACACACACACTCACATACACTCACACACACTCACACACACACACAGACACAGACACACACACTCACACACACAGACACACACACACTCACACACACACACACACTCACACACACTCACACACACTCTCTCACACATAATCCAAAGTCTCTGGATTCCTGAAGTGCATGTGCAGTACACTTCATGCTGAAGCCACAGGAAAGTAGACTTGGGGAGCTGTTCTCCCCTGAACCACAAACAGTGAAATGACAAGTTGTAATAGCCTCCATCAGCACTCTGGACTCCTGGTCAAGAAACAGCGTCATGGCTGGAAGGTGGTGGACTTGCGTGTGGTGTGGAGAGGATGTCAGGAAGCAAGACGCAGCTAAGACTTAGCGCCACAGCTAGTGCCAGACTGCAGCAGCCCTCAGCCATGACAGGACCCCACTCACAACTGCAACTAAGGGCCACAGAGGCCACAGGTACTGGAGCTGACCCAGGACACCCTTTAGAACCTAAGTGCTGAACACTGTGCCTTTGGCAATAGAAAGCCGACAAGCTGCGAGGAGGCCCAGCCACAGACCAGGTGTAACAGGCCACCTCCCTCAGGGAGAGCGGCAGAGAGCTCCTGCACATGAGACCAAGACTCTGACACCTGGGAGCCTCATCTACAGGAGACCCGGCATGGCGAAATCCACCATAGGATTCAAACACTGCTAGCCATCTGCCTTCTTTCTTCTTTTGTAAGTGCCTTACATTTCTAGGGTTTTGTTTGTGGCTCTGTGTTTCTGTATTTCACTTACTTGAGAGTTAAATGTGCCTTCATGTTTTTCTGTCACATTCCTTTCCATAGTGCTTGTCATGGAGGTCTGGTAATGGCAAACTCCCTTAGCTTGCTGTGGATCTGATATTTATACACAAACAAACACATATGTATACTCTCTCATGTGTGAATGATGGCTTTGTAGGACAGAGTATTCATGGACAGCTGGGAGGTGATGCATCTAGCTCAGCACACACAGTCCAGTGCTCAAGGTCCCAGGTTCAGGCCACAGGCCCCCATTTACAGGAGGAAAGCTTCATGAGGAGTGAAGCAGGTCTGCAGGTGTTGCCTTCTCTCTCCCTCTCAGTCTCCCCCAGTTTCTCCATCCAACAATCCCAATAAATAAATAAAATGGAAAAAGTGTTCATGGCCATCAGCTATTATTATTCAGCTATTATTATTATTATCAGACCACCACAAATAGGACATATAGCAAAACACTCTAAAACTCTACAAGAATGGTGTTAAAATATCTTCAGTCTCTGTTATCAATAAATGTCAATGGCCTGAATTCACCTATTAAAAGACACAGAGTAGGAAGATGGATCAGAAAACACAACCCAACAATATGTTATCTACAGGAAACACACCTAGCTCAACAAGACATACACAGACTTATAGTGAAAGGATGGAAAACTATCATACAAGCCAATGGTCTACAAAAAAGGGCAGGAATAGCTATTCTCATATCTAACACGATAGACTTTAAAATAGATAAGATTAAAAAACGATAGGAATGGACACTACTTAATGCTCAGAGGATCAGTCAATCAAGAGGACTTAACAATTATTAACATCTATGCACCCAATGAGAAGCCATCTAAATACATCAAACTTCTACTGAAAGAGCTACAGCAATATATTAACAGCAACACAGTCATAGTAGGGGACTTCAGCACCCCACTCTCTCAACTTGACAGATCATCCAGGCAGAAAATCAATAAAGACATAAGGGAGCTTGCCAGGAGCCATTTCTCTGCTTTATAGATGATAAGCTTTGAGACAACGGAACCCCTCAAGACAAATGTTAATTCCCCCCTGGGCAGGCCATTTCCCCTTAGGTAAACCATTTATCAGTAATCAAGTGAGTCAACACACAGTTTGGTTCCTGCCATTTGTTGCAAGGAACATTCCGCTTTGAAGTTTGCTCCCCCTCCCCCCTCCTCCAGCATTCCCTCTCCTTCCCCAAAGCCTTATAATGCCTGTGTTCACAATAAAATTTACAGCTTGATCAGAAACTTGACTTGCTGTCGTTCTCTCGTGTCTAATGTTCCTTCATTTCAGGTTTCATTGGGTTCCTAGCCCCTGTTCACTGCCCTGCTGGTCAGGGCAGGAGCTAAATGAAGAGATAGATAAACTAGAACTATTGGACATTTTCAGAGTCATTCATCCCAAGAAGCTGGAATACACATTTTACTCAAATCCACATGGGTCATTCTCAAGGATAGACCATATGTTAGGCCACAAAGACAGCATCAGCCAATTCAAGAGCACTGAAATCATCCCAAGCATCTTCTCAGACCACAGTGGAATGAAGAGCTTGCCAAACTCAACAACAAGACAACAAATAACCCCATCCAAAAACGGGGGGAGGAAATGGACAGAATATTCACCACAGAAGAGATCCAAAAGGCTGAGAAACACATGAAAAAAATGCTCCAAGTCTCTGATTGTCAGAGAAATGCAAATCAAGACAACAATGAGATATCACTTCACTCCTGTGAGAATGTCATACATCAGAAAAGGGAACAGCAGCAAATGCTGGAGAGGGTGTAGGGTCAAAGGAACCCTCCTGCACTGCTGGTGGGCATGTCAATTGGTCCAACCTCTGTGGAGAACAGTCTGGAGAACTCTCAGAAGGCTACAAATGGACCTACCCTATGGTCCTGCAATTCCTCTTCTGGGAATATATCCTAAGGAAGGCAACACATGCATCCAAAGATCTATGTACACATATGTTCTTGGCAGCACAATTTGTAATAACCAAAACCTGGAAGCAACCCAGGTGTCCAACAACAGATGAGTGGCTGAGCAAGTTGTGGTCTATATACACAATGGAATACTACTCAGCTGTAAAAAATGGTGACTTCACCGTTTTCAGCCGATCTTGGATGGACCTTGAAAAATTCATGTTATGTGAAATAAGTCAGAAACAGAAGGATGAATATGGGATGATCTCACTCTCAAGCAGAAGTTGAAAACAAGATCAGAAACGAAAACACAAGTAGAACCTGAAATGTAATTGGCATATTGCACCAAAGTAAAAGACTCTGGGGTGGGTGGGTGGGGAGAATACAGGTCCATGAAGGATGATAAATGACATAGTGGGGGTTGTATTGTTAAATGGGAAACTGGGGAATGTTATGCATGTACAAACTATTGTATTTACTGTTGAATGTAAAACATTAATTCCCTAATAAAGAAATAATTTTTTTTAAAAAAGAAACACCACAGATACTCATGTCTCTAGCTGACACGGAAATGTGAATTCAAAGGGACACATGCAGGCCAAGTTCAAAGCTGTGCTACTCACACAGCCAAGAAGTGCAAGCAGCCTACATGCCCAGCAACAGGCGACTGCAGAAAGAGTTATGGATATACATTCGGTGGGAGTCTTCTCAGCAAGTTGAAAATAGAATCATGAGTCCTTCGTATGGAATGGGAGGTGATTCCGCAATGAAGTTAGCAAGGAGGTGAAAGACCACCAGGTGGTTTTTGCTCATAAGTGGAACTGAGAGAATGGGAACACCAGAGCTCGCAGAGAAGAAACACACAGGACTAGGTCAAGTGTCTCTAAGATTCGGGAGAAATTTGGAGGTTGTCACTGGTTGGCGGTTAAGGGCACAGAACTCTGGTGGTGGGTGCAGTGGGAATGAGATCCTGGAATCACATACACAGGTGAACTACTAAATGACTTGAAGAGGGGGCTGGTGGTGGTGCACCTGGTTGAGCACACACATAACAGTGCAGAAAGACTAGGGTTCAAGCCCCTGTTCCCCAACTGCAGGGAGAAAGCTTCATGAGCAATGAGACTGGGCTGCAGCTATCTCTCTCTGGCTTGCTCCAGTCTGTCTCCCCTGTCAACCTTTGTCTGACTCTATCCAGTCAGTAAAAAATAAAAAGGACAAAGCCTTTGTGGAGCCATGCGCAGGCATGTGCCCACACACACACGAATGTGCTAGCCCACCTGGATCCCCTGGAGCCTGCCAGCTCCCAACACGCTCTCCAGTCTGTCCATCGGCATTCGCTTCAGTTACATGCATTGTATTTATTTTTTCCTTTGAGTAGGTGTGTTCTTGTTTCTAATTGGGACACATGAGTTGACAATGTCACAGGACTGTAAGACGGTGGGGTAGTGTCACACCGTGTCCACTACTGAATCCTGGAGGCACCTGCCCACAGCCACCACACTCAGCACAAAGTTTGAGAGACACTGCAGCTGCTTTTGCACCACCCTGTGTGTTTTTATCTACAAGTTCCTGTGTCTTTCTCTCTGTATGTCACATAGGACTGAGAGCACTGGCTAGTTTTCTTTTACATCTTGAACATTTCATTGAGCACAATCCCCTCTGGTTCTACCCATTTTGTCTCACAGGACACAATTTTAACTTTCTTAACCCCTGAGAAGTATGCTGCCGGGTACATATCCCATCACTTTTCCTTTGAACCAGAGCACTGGCCACTGGTGGTGCTGGGGACTGAACCTGGGAGCTCAGAGCCTCAGGATGAAAGTCTTCAGCAGAATCATGCTGTCTCCGCAGCCTCCCATAACTTCTGCAACCAACTGTCCACCAGTGGGCTGCAGCCGCTTCCCTCCTGGCCTCTTATGGATGCTGTAGCTGCACACGTCACCTGCTGTAGGGACTGTGGACACAGGGTGAGCAGCCATCGGCCTGCCCACTCCAAAAGTGCATAGACTAAGGTGTCCCTGTGCTTCTGTTCTCCTGCCTCAAGCTTCTGCTATCAGCCCGACCCCTGTTACATTTTACAGAAGCTCCCCAGCTGGTGCACCTGCACCACAGTTGAGCTGGGACCTGGCCCCCTCCCCGTGTGGGGATGGGGGTCTCTGTCCTGTCTGTCTGAGTGGATTCTCTGAACTGATCACTCCCGAGGGGGGGGGTGACAAGACCTGTGTCACTGCACTTTGAAATTGATCTCAGAGGCTCCTTCCTATTTTAGAAACTTTCATTTCTCCTTTCACTTGGAGGATGGAAGCGTTATGCTTCAGGACATGATTGGAGTGGTCATTCGCCTCAGGGGAGATGGGGCTGCTGCATGGACCTGACAGTCCTCCACCTCTGGACCAGGGAGGAGTGGACACTGAGGTGTACTCTCTCATACCTGTTCCCACAGGACTAAAAGACCAGGAAACGGGGAACTTGGTGTCATCCTGTCCAGGGAGCACTGAGGATGGACGCTGCCCTCACCATGACCACAATGAGAACTAACCAAGGGTCAGAGAACAGAAACTGTTTTGTTCCTGAGTGCCAGTCCTGACCCACCCTCTGAGCTCCGAGAGGAGGAGATGACGAGGCTGGGAGATTGTGTCAGAAGCATCCAGGCCTTGAGGGGGTGGGAGGGGCTCAGGGGATGGTCCCAGGAGGTGGTGGGGACTGCCGCAGAAAACAGAAGTCCCTAAAGGTGTGGTGGAGACAAAGTCAGTGTCTGGGCTCTGCTGAATGACAGCCCCATCATAGAAATGGTCAATCCCAAATGGGAACACCCTGAGAGTTTGTCCATCCTGCTGGGCCCCAGGCTCCCTCCATCTGCACAGCCACCTCAGAGGAGGACACGCCATGACTCCCACCCTCACAGTCCTGCTCTGCCTGGGTGAGATGGACCAGGGGGGACACTACAGTCTGGGAGGGACCCCACAGCCAGGCCTGCTGGGTCAGGGCCTCAGGACTCAGGGTCTGTGTGAGGGGAGGCTGGTACTCAGGACTCAGGACACCCCTCTCACAGGGACTCTCTTCCAGGGCTGAGTGTGGGACCCAAGACCCACGTGCAGGCAGGTGAGTCTGTCCGCAAGGTCCCTGGACTCTCATTGAGGATAGGGGTCTCCTGGCCTTGGGGATGGAGAGGAGCAGATCTGCTACGTGGGGAGGGTGGGGGACATCTGGGAGGATCCTGGGCTGAGAGCTGGGGTATGGGGGTGGGGCTGTGCTATCTCTGATTTCTTTCCAGGAACTCTCCCCAAGCCCACCCTCTGGGCTGATCCAGGCCCTGTGGTCCCCTGGGGGAGCTCTGTGGGCCTCTGGTGTCAGAGGACTCTGGGGACCCAGAGCTGCAGTCTCTATAAAGACAGAAGCTCAGAGCCTTGGAACATACATAGGCCACGGGAGCCTGGGAAGAAGGCCAAGTTCTTCATGATCAATGTGCTAGATCTCCATGCAGGCAGATACATCTGTTACTGTGTCGGCCCTGCTGGCCTGTCAGAGCCCAGTGACCCCCTGGAGCTGATGGTGATGACAGATATTTGTCGGGATGCGGCATCATCTAAGTTCATTTCCCACGTCTATGCTCGACCGGACCTGCCAATATACGTGGATGTCTTCGCCCACCCTGTCCAACGCTTGACGTCTCGTCATCCAATCTGGTCCCCTACGCCTACACTGAACTTCTCTGTTCCAGACTCTTGGAAACAGAGTTGGCAGTCAGCTGAGGTAAAGAACAAACACCTCATCACAGACCCCTGCAAGCGTCAACCCAGCTTTGACCTAGCATGTTATGATTGGGCCCTCCTCAATCGTTATTGAACAGGCCATGGCTGGTGCCACTGTTGGTATGCATGAGACCCCTTCTGTTTCATTTGGTTTAAATCCCCCCTGCTTAACACTATTCTATTTACATAACCACTTCATTCTATTTACATAACCACTGTTAACAAGCACCACCCTCCCTCCAGGGCATTGGTGGTTCAGTGATAGGATTCTCGCCTGCTCTGCCCCCTCCTTGTCACACTCTGATTTTCACCAGTCACTTTTCTCTCCACCCTCTCTATGTCACATCCTGTTTCCACCCTACTTGGCAAGTATATATAAAGAAAGCATTGTGAGTTTTACAGTACCTTGAGTTTAGCTTATCTCGTCTTAGATTGTGCTGCATCCTGCATGAATAAAGAGATACTGCCTACAGCTCAACCATGAGTCCCTGGTCGTCTGTTACCCACCCGTGAAGCCAGCCCAGAGAAAACAACACAGCCCGGCGAAAACAACACGCCTCTATGTTCCATCGCTGGGGAGCCAGGCACGACCTGAACTGCCCCTGCAGCTACAGACAGACTATGACCCACATAGTCAACAACTGCCACCTCTCCAGATTCAAAGGAGGTCTCGAAACTTTACATCAGGCTCAACCTGATGCTGTTGACTGGCTAAGGAAGAAGGGCAAACACTAGAAGAAGAAGACAAGTGAGACTCACTCAGGGGTCCCAGCTCAGGTTCTCCCTCAGAAAGGGGGTCTGCTCTCATGGGGCCCCATCACACCAGCCCTGGGGAGCAGGGAGACCCCATTTCCATGCTGCCTTCTCCTGTCCTAGCATCCTACAGAAAAGCCCTGCTGATCCCTGTGGTGACCCCAGGAGGGACTATGACCCTCCAGTGTGCCTCAGGGCAGGAATTTGACAGGATGGTTCTGACTCAGCAAGGAGAAGACAAGTCCCCCTGGACCCTGGACACACAGCCACACCCCAGTGGGCAGGTCCAGGCCCTGTTCCGTGTGGGCACTATGAGCCCTAACCACAGGGGGACATTCAGATGCCATGGCTATTACAGTGACAGACCCCAGGTGTGATCACCCCCCAGTGAGGCCCTGGAGCTCCTGGTCCCAGGTGAGGGTCCCCTCCTGCTCCCTCATGGTCTGAGGCCCCACACAGGTTACTGGGGTCTTTGCTCTCAGGGGAGAGCACCCAGGAAGGAGGCTGGGTGAGGGGACCTGGGTTTCCCTGTCTGCCTGGGTGAGATGGACCAGGGGGGACACCCTAGTCTGGAATGGACCCCACAGCCAGGTCTGCTGGGCCAGGGCCTTTTTCATTTAATTCAATATGATAGAGAGGAATACAAAGAGGAGGGGGAGATAGAGATTGAGCGAGAAGAACAGAGACAAAGATAGAAACCTGTAGACCTGCTTCACCACTTTTGATGCAGCCTCACTGCAGGTGGGGTTTCAGGGACTAGAACCCAGGAACTCATGGGTTTGTGTATAGTATTATATGCAGGTAACCAGGTGCACCATGGCCTGGCCATAAAAACAAGCCTATGGACAAAGAAAATGTGAAGGGGAGGGAAGAGAAGGGGAAAAAAAGGAAGGGGAGGGAAGAGAAGGAAAGGGAAGGGGATGGAAGGGAGGGGAATGGAAGGGAGGGGAATCACATCTTGTTCTCTGTCAACTGGGTCTGGGCAAGACAGCAGAGCGGTTCTGGCATTCCTCTGCTGGTGGGCATTCCCTAGGCCTGGGTGTTGGGCCTGGTGAGGAAGAGAGAGGCCGAGACGTAGTGCCCAGTAAGGTGGCACCTAGCTCTGGGTAGTGCACAGCCCAGGGTCTACCCCCCACACACATCAAAACCCTCCTCAGCCGTGAGGAGGCATCTGTCCACTGTGCTTCAGGCCAACTCTTCCTCTCACCCTCTTGCACTAGGTGTCCCTCCCCATGACTTCACTGCCTCCAGAAAGCTACTTCTGGGCCCACGTCTTCCTCTCTCAGGAAAGACACCTCGTCCCACAACTCAGAGCATTGTCACCGTGATTTGCAGGGGCAGGAAAGGTGCTGAGAGGGGAAGTGTCCCTCCCTCCCTCTCTTCTGCAATGGCTCTGCCCTGAGTATCTCCTGTGTGCTTGAACTTGTGTTCAGCCTCAGATGTGCTCTGATGGGCCCTGCTGCCTGGATCTGAAGAGGCCTCAGTTTGAGGAGAGGCCAACACCACAGCAGCTCTGAGAGGTGGGGCTGATGGGTGACTCAGCCTGCAGGGGTCGCCCCCAGGACCTAGAAGCCCTGTCCAGTCAGCAGGCTGTGTGAGCAGACTCCTGTGCTTGGCATCAGCAGGGAGACTGGAGTCTCCAGGGCTGAGAAGGTGGCAACACCAGCCCCACCTACACCCCACCCCCTGGCCTGCCAGGCTCAGGGCTGCCTCCCCTCCCCCTCCAGCATCCTGGGTGAGAGGACCCAGCACTGTCACAGCCGCCCCAGCTGTGGATGTCCCTCTCTCATACTCTGCTCAGGCTCTGCTCTGCAGGAAGGTGCACTGGGGCCTCACCTCTGTGGAGGGGATATGTCAGTGAAAGTTCAGGACGCCATTAGGCCAGGTTTGCTTCACAGTGGGAGACAGATGACCAGGGACACACGGCTGAGTGGAGAAACAATATTTCTTTATTAACAAGCAATGGTTCAAGAAACTAATCCAATCTAATCACCACACAATTTTTTTCTGGCTCTCTTTCCTCTGGAAGCAGTGTGAGGAACTCAGGAAGTACCTAGGATAGGGGTGGGGAGAAGCAAGAAGCGCAAAAAGGCAGACAAAACCAACATCTCCCAGAGTCAGGGGGAATGAGACCAAACCAATGTAACAGAATGACCGTGTAAATAGACCACAACATCAAGTAATGTAACAGAAGGGATCCCAGAAGCAGAACTATAAGCATACCAACAATTCCCGCTTTTCTTTTTAACTAATTGACCACAGTATCAGGAGTGTGGGGTAAACAGAAGCCTATATTGTACAGGCATTTTCAAAAAGAAACTGGCACAAACATGGAGGAACAAGAAAGTCAGTAACAAGAACCTGTGTGATGCCAAGGGAAGGCCTGAGGGGGGGCGTTTCTTGCCTCTGTGGGCAAGGCTTTATCAAGATAAAGGACATTTTCTTGCCTCTGTGGGATTCTTGCCTCGACAGGCATTTCCTACTCTGTGGGCCATTACCTAGCAGGGAGGGAGGGTATGCCCTATAGAGTCCCAAGGCAGCTGGCTGCAGTCAGCCTTTGAGAAACACAGCAGCATAAAAGAAGCTACTGTAGGGTTGTGTACCAGTAAGTCCAATAGAAGTGCCAGTCCAAAGCAGATGTCCACTGAAGAATTGCTGGGGGGTGAAACATTGCATGAGGAAGGTCAGCCGCTGGAATTCTGCTCTTCTGTAGAGAACTTGACAGCTGCAATTCACGTACTTATGAAACAAAACTTGTAGCAGGTTAGAAGTTTACCACAACTGATAACTTGATGATTATAATTGGTTTAAGTATCTTTATAAATTTGGAAGGTCTTTCTTGTTTCATTTTAAGGCTGCTTAACCAATTTAAGTGCAATAAAATGTGGTAAGGCAAAGAACCACTGCTAGAGCCTCAGGCATGAGAATCATTAGCATAACCATTGTGCAATCCACCATTTCTAATTGAGAAGGTATTGGAGAGCTTCACATATCAACAACATCTTATTTAACCTTTTGTTACACCCATTTAAGATGGAGACACACCCTAGGTGTGCGCAGGTTTTTTAGACCAACTTAGTTAAAATATATTGATTTTTAACTAATTTTTACCTCAGACTTTAAATGTAAGTTAATGTTACCTTATGAGAATTATGTTGAAAACCTTTTTTATTTAACTTTGCCTGGTAAGAATGTAGCCTTAAATTTACATTTCTAACCTTAAAGGTAATGTTTACCAAACTTCAAACACACACATAAACATGGTCTTCAATACAAAAGGAGAAAAACTTTTGTTACGAAGACATGTCATTTTAAACACGAGTTTAGATCTATACTGTTTTAGCTGTTTGGGGGGTGCACCATCTGGAGGTGGCCTCCCACACAGCTCCACTTCTAGGAATTGTGGGTTGCTATCACTGCACAAATCTCTGCGTATTCTAGCTCCCCTGCCTTCAGAGCTGAGCTGGTGATCTTGGCCAGGGGACCCAGTCCCAGCAGGCAGTCCATGGTCTCCGGATGGTCCATGATCTGCCCAGACTTCATAGCAGGAGGGCGGGTGGGCCCGCCGAGCAGAAGGCACAGGCCGAGGTGCCCCAGGGCGGGGGCCAGGATGGGCTTCACCTCTGCCCGCCATGCCCGCTGCCCTGCTCCTGGCTCCCGAGGCTGCAGAAGCTGCACCAGTGGCGGTGCCTGTGGTGCAGCATGTCTCTGAGCCCTGCCCCTAGGCCAACAGCAAGCAGGCTCCTGTGGGCGAGTGGCGGGTGGAAACCAGAGTGTGGCCCAGAGCGAAATGTTCCAGACACAGAGAAACAGTCTCATGAAGATAAAGCAGAGGCCTTTGGAAACCTCTTCACAAGCAGAAAAGCAGCCCATAGTGGATAGGTAGCCAAATGTCTTCACTTACCTGGGGATGGGCAGGTCAGGTCCCATGTTGTGGCGCCATTTGTCGTTCAAAGTTCATGACACCATTAGGCTGGGCTAGCTTCATGACGGGAGACAGATGACCAGGGACACATGGCTGAGTGAAGAAACAATATTTCTTTATTCATGAGTGAACGGTTCAAAAAACTAATCTAATCTAATCAGTTCTGTCCTCCATCTTTCTCCTCCAGCGGTAGTGTCAGGAACTCAGGAAGTTCCTAGGATAGGGGATGAGGAGAAGCAAGAAGTGTGAAAAGGCAGACTAAACCAACATCTCCCAGAGGCAGGGGGAGTGAGACCAAACCAATGTAACAGAATGACCATGTAAATAGACTACAACATCAAGCAATGTAACAGAAGGGATCCCAGAAGCAGAACTAGAAGCATACCAACAGGGACACATCAGTGGCCTTTGCTCAAGTCACTTCACCTGAGGGGACAACCAGGGAGGGACAAGATGTCTGCTGCTCCATGGAGACAAAGCTCAGGGTGGGGGTGGCAGTTCAGCTTCCTGTGTGGGTGACAGCAGGACTGTGAAGGAGAGGACCAGCCCTGAGTGGCTACATTCTGAGAGTCTGTCCATCCTGCTGGGCCCCAGGCTCCCTCCATCTGCACAGCCACCTCAGAGGAGGACACGCCATGACCCCCACCTCACAGCCATGCTCTGCCTGGGTGAGATGGACCAAGGGGGACACCCCAGTGTGGGAGGGACCCCACAGCTGGGCCTGCTGGGTCAGGGCCCCAGGACTCAGGGGCTGTGTGGGGTGGGCTGGTGCTCAGCACTCAGGACACCCCTCTCACAGGTACTCTCTTCCAGGGCTGAGTGTGGGGCCCAGGACCTGTGTGCAGGCAGGTGAGTCTGTCCTCAGGCTCCCAAGACCCCCATTTGGGACTGAGGACTCCAGACCAGGGAGGTGGGGGGGGACCATATCTGGGATGTTGGTGGGTGATTCTGAGAGGGTCCTGGGCTGAGAGCTGGGGTCTGAAGGTGGCACTGCTCTGTGACCCCACCTCTGAATTATTTCCAGGGAACCTCTCCAAACCTACCCTCTGGGCTGAGCAGGGCCCTGTTGTCCCCTGGGGGAGCCCTGTGATCTTCTGGTGTCAGGGGACTCTGGGGGCCCAGGAGTTCCACCTTCATAAAGAACAAAGTCCAGCACCCTGGGACAGACAGACCCCACTGGAGTCTGGGACAAGGCCAAGTTCTCTGTCACCTACATGGCAGAGCAGCAAGCAGGGATATACAGGTGTCTCTATCTCATCTCCTCTGACTGGTCACAGCTCAGTGACCCCCTGGAGCTGGTGCTGGTGACAGGTGAGACTCACTCAGGTGTCCCAGCTCCCACTCTGCCCTCACAAAGGGATCTCTGCTCTCAGGGGGTCCCCATCACACCAGCCCTGGGGACAGGGGCCCCCATTTCCCATGCTACCTCCTCCTCTCCTAGGATCCTACCTCACACCCTCCCTGTCAGCCCTGCCGAGGCCTGTGGTGACCCTAGGAGGGACCCTGACCCTCTGTGTGCCTCAGGGAAGAGATTTGATAGGATGGTTCTGACTCAGCAAGGAAAAAAAAGTCCCCCACACCCCAGTGGGCAGGTCCAGGCCCTGTTCCATGTGGGCCCTGTGAACCCCAACCACAGGGGGACGTTCAGATGTCATGGCTATTACAGTGACAGACCCTAGGTGTGGTCAACCCCCAGTGAGCCCCTGTAGCTCCTGGTCTCAGGTGAGGCCCCTGACCTGTGCTACCTGAGTCCTGTCAGCTCAGTCCTGTTCCTGAGGACTCTGTGGGGAGGGGAGTGGGGAGACCTAGGTGGGTTCAACGGAGTGCACTCCCTGGGTACCAGAAGGATTCAGAACCCCTTCCTTGTACCTTCTCATTTCCATGGAGAAAAACGAGGTGGCAGACCCCAGCAGCCTGCCCCCAGGACCTGGCTCCGCAGCTGGTGAGTGAAAGGTGTCACCCTGGGTCACTGGCTGGACCCTCAGCTGGCCCCAGTCTCGGCTTTGTGTGTTCACAGAGCTGGGGGTTGGGGAAGAGAGTGGGGTTCCACAGGGCTCCAGGCTCTGAGACTGGGGGTGATGGAAAGGGGTTCTCAGTAGTAGGAAATGCCGGCACCCCTGAGGTCAAGCTGGGTTGGGAGAAGGCAGCCCCCACCTCCCTGTCTGACCCAGAGGCTCTGGGATGGATGGTGGTGTGGGCAGGGGCTGAGCTGTGCTGACCCCTCTGCAGATGCCCACTGTACCTGCCTTTCCCCAGCCTGGGCCTCAGTTTCCCCAACTATAAAAGGCCCAGATCCCAGACTTCCTTTCAGTCCTGTGGCTCTGGCCCCTTCCAAAGACTTCAGCACATCACATGATGATGTGGGTCTGTTCCCACAGCACCTGTGACAGTGACAGTGACAGTGCACAGGGAGGGAGAGACAGGGTGGCCAGGAGATGAGGATGGACCCTCAGTTAAAGGTGAGACTCTGGGACTCCTGTGTCCTTGCAGGTGAGGAGATCAGAAGACAGCAGGTGTGCATGATGGGTGTGATGTAGGGGCTCAGGGATCCTACCCTGCCCAGTCCCACCCTTCCCAGTCCCACCCTGCCCAGTCCCATCCTGCATGCCAGGTGGGGTGACCTGAGCTGGCTGTCCCTCCCAGCCTCAGTTTCCCCGTCTGGCCCATGCTGGGGGCCTGTGTGCCTGCTGTGTAGGTAGAGCACAGCCCCAGCAGTGCTGCACACAGTAGGTCGCACCCCCATTCTCGCCCCTCCAGATGGCACAGGACACCAAGGGCCCCCCATCCCCCACCCTGCTCTGATTGGTGTCCTGCTGCTCTCCTTCCTCCTCCTCCTGCTTTGCCACCTCCTCAGAGGCTGGTGTCAGAGGAAGCTCAGCAAAGCAGGTGTGTGGGAATGGGGGGTCCTGCCAGTGGGGTGTTGGCTCCCCCATGGCTGCTGAGTGGACAAGGTCTCAGGGAGGCCACAGCCTGTGGGAGAGACCCAGTGAGGATAGGGTTGGATGGGCAGGGACCAGCATGGGGACTGAAGTCCTGAGAGGACCCCAGCCCCCAGCCTGCATCCCAGGGGTTCAAGGGGGCCACAGCCCTGAGAGAGAGCAGAGAACCCACTGACTGACACCCCTGCTTTCCCCCCCTCAGTTCTGCAGAGTCAGACCCACGGCCTGAGGAGGGGGCACAGCTGGACCCTCAGGTGAGCCCCTGCTCCCATCAGGACAAGGACCCTCCTGTACCCAACCTGAAGGCAAGGACTCCTCTGCCTCCATTTCAGGGCACCCTCTCCTCCAGCAGTGGGCACCTTGCCCTCTTAGACCCTGGGACTTCCCTGGCCTCTGGGCATCCCCTTCACACCTCCCCACCTCTGCTGAGGTTCTGGGTGTTGGGAGGCAGCCCCAGGCTCAGGGACACCTGGATAAGCTCAGAGCTCACCTGGGCCACTCAGGGTGCAGGGCCAGCACTGAGCCATGTCTCTGTCCTGAGTCACCTGGGGGCATTAGGGGGGCTGAGGCCTGGCTGCCACTCACTGTTGTCTCTCAGCAGCCTGGGGGTTGGGTGAAGACCCCCAGAAAGCCACCTATGCCCAGGTGAACTAGGTGGGACTCAGCTGGGGAGCAGCCACCTCTGCCCCCCCCGCCTGGCAGGGACAGACAGGACAGAGCAGGAGAAGGGGACAGACAGGTGGGCAGCCAGTCAGGCCCCTTCTTCTCCACCCCAGGCCCCCCACCCGCTCACTGTCATCCCTTCCCCACAGGCTGCCACCTCCACAGCCCCCCAGGATGTGACCTACACCCAGCTGACCCTCAGGCAGTGGATGGCACCCCCTTCCTCCCGGTCAGAGGCGCCCCCAAGGAGCCCAGCCTGTACACTGCTCTGGCCGCCCACTAGCCCAGGGGTCTGGGCCCCTGACAGGCAGAGGTGCTGGGCTCTCTCTTGGGTGTCTGTGGCCACAGCAAACTGCTTCCTGAGCATCCACACACAAGCCCCAGAGACACCAGAAACAGATGCCTCAGCAGGACAGTGAGGAAGGGCACAGTGGGGAGTGTGGCCTGAAAACTCCAGGGAGACTCGGTGGAGTCCAGGGTCTCTGCAGCAGAGCTCAGAGGATGGGGGTCCTTCTTCTTCTAGTGTTTGCCCTTCTTCCGTAGCCAATCAACAGTGTCAGGTTGAGCCTGATGTAAAGTTTCGAGACCTCCTTTGAATCTGGAGAGGCGGCAGTCGTTGACTATGTGGGTCATAGTCTGTCTGTAGCCGCAGGGGCAGTTCGGGTCATCTCTGGCTCCCCAGCGATGGAACATAGCGGTGCACCGGCCATGGACTGTTCGATAGCGATTGAGGAGGGCCCAATCATAACGTGCCAGGTCAAAGCCGGGTTGATGCTCGCAGGGGTCTGTGATGAGGTGTTTGTTCTTGACCTCAGCTGACTGCCAACTCTGTTTCCAAGAGTCTGGAACAGAGAAGTTCAGTGTAGGCATAGGGGACCAGATTGGGTGATGAGACGTCAAGCGTTGGACAGGGTGGGCAAAAATATCCGTGTATATTGGCAGGTCAGGTCAAGCGTAGACATGGGAAATGAACTTAGATGATGCCGCATCCCGACGAATATCTGGCGGGGCGATGTTGCTAAGAACTGGCAGCCATGGAACCGGGGTGGAATGGATGGTTCCAGAAATGATCCTCATGGAGGAATATAATTTGGAATTGACCAAGTGGACATGGGGGCTACGGAACCATACTGGGGCACAGTATTCTGCAGTGGAATAGCAGAATGCCAGAGATGATGATCGTAGTGTGGAAGCGCTCGCGCCCCATGAGGAGCTGGCCAGTCTTGCAATGATGTTATTCCTCACGCCCACCTTTGCTGCAGTTTTTATGAGATGTTCGTGAAATGACAGAGTGCGATTGAGAGTAACGCCAAGATAGACTGGCTGGGCTTCATGCCGGATTCTCGTATCGCCAAGCTGCACATTAAGCTCACGCGAGGCCGAGGCATGGAGTAGATGGAAAACAGATGATACCGTTTTTGCAGTGCTAGGGATTAGTCGCCATTTTTTACAGTAATCAGATATCAGAGACATGTCCTTCGTGAGTGTTTCCTCGAGGATGTTGAACTTGGATGCCTGAGTTGCACAGCAGATGTCATCGGCGTAGATGAACTTCCTTGAAGAAGTTTCTGGGAAGTCATTGATGTAAATATTAAATAGCATAGGAGCCAGAACAGAGCCCTGGGGGAGGCCACTTGAGACAAGTCTCCATCTGCTAGACTTGTCACCCAGATGCACCCGGAATCTTCTGTTTTGGAGAAGAAACGATATAGTGTTGGCCACCCATGGAGGCAGGCATCTTGAGATCTTGACTAGGAGACCATGGTGCCAGACCGTGTCATAGGCTGCTGTGAGATCAACAAAGACAGCACTCGTCTATAAATTCTTCTGGAATCCATTTTCAATGTAAGTTGAGAGGGCCAGGACTTGTTCGCAGGTAGATCTTCCTGGGTGGAAACCAGCTTGGGTGGGTGATAGGAATTTCTCTGTGAGAGGAGAAATTCGTGACAGAAGCAGCCTCTCAAGGAGTTTGTAACACACGGAGAGGAGAGAAACTGGTCTATAGCTCGGGGCTAGTGTTGGGTCTTTCTTTGCTTTCAAAACTGCTATTATCTTCGCACGACACCACATTTTGGGCTAGATTTGGATTCCAAGATGTGGGACAGGAATGAAGTGAGCCACTTCTTTGCCACGGGGCCCAAGTTAAGAATGAGTTCTGGGGTGATGTTATCATAGCCAGCAGCCGTTTCCGGTTTAACCCTCTTCAAAGCATCTTCCAGTTCAGACAGTGTAAAGGGAGAGAGTTTTGGAGATGGACAAGATAACCGGAAGTGGGATGACCACTCATGGGAAATTTCTCTGGATTGATCTTAGCACGTCCAACTTGAATTAAGTGACTGGCCACTGAGTTTGGAGATACGGGAATATGGGAGATGGGAGAGGGTTGGCTACCAGCACCCAGACTATGAAGAAGCTTCCAGGCCTTCCTACTTGAGTGGGTGAAGTTCAGACTTTCCGTGAGTTGTTGCCAGCGGGCTTGGCGTGCTGCATCCAGGGAGGCAATGAGATGGTCAGCCACATCTGGGCCGCCCAACTCATCATACTGCTTTAGTAGTTGCTCACATTCAGCATCAAGACAAGGCATATAGTCAGCACGTCTCCCACGAGGAATAGCTTGGGAAGCTGCTTTGAAGATGGCTTGGTGGAAGCGCCTGTAGGAATCTTCAGAGGGGATAGAGTTAATTGGAATTGCAGGAATAGATTTGTTGGTAAGATCACTGAACAGACGCCAGTTTGCTTTCTGAAAGTTCCATCTTAGTTTCTCCAAGCACAGAATCAGTGGGAGCTGGAGACCAATTGTTGGTATGCATGAGACCCCTTCTGTTTCATTTGGTTTAAATCCCCCCTGCTTAACACTATTCTATTTACATAACCACTTCATTCTATTTACATAACCGCTGTTAACAAGCACCTCCCTCCAGGGCATTGGTTCAATCCCCACTGTTTCATGATATGTTTTTGCTCCACCCCCCCTCCTTGTCACACCCTGATCCCTTCTTTGTCACACCCTGATTTTCACCAGTCACTTTTCTCTCCACCCTCTCTATGTCACATCCTGTTTCCACCTTACTTGGCAAGTATATATAAAGACAGCATTGTGAGTTTTACAGTACTGTACTTTGAGTTTAACTTAGCTCGTCTTAGATTGTGTCCTGCATGAATAAAGAGATACTGCCTACAGCTCAACCATGAGTCCCTGGTCGTCTGTTACCCGCCCGTGAAGCCAGCCCGGCGAAAACAACAACCAATGTGGATGATAGCTGGGCGGTGATGACTGTGCGGGAAGTCCTTGAGAAATTGTCTCATAGCAGGAAAGGCTTGGCCGTTGACTGTGCTAATCCAGCACAGGTCGGGTGACGAGTCTTTATTCCATCTAGCACTGTGAAAAGAGCCTGGCTGTTTGGGATCGTATAATAGGGAGAGGTCATTTACTGAAGCCCAGTCAGCTAAGCTAGAGCCGTCAGCACGAGTGGAGGAGTATCCCCAGTCTTGGTGATGACTATTAAAGTCTCCAACGTAAACGGCTGGGTGATTCGGGCTAGGCAGGGCCTCATCATCCCGTGAGGCACTGGGAGGCTTATATACGTTGATGAGCTGAATAGTTCCAATAGTAATGGAGTTGTAGAAGGTCGAAGAGGCTGTGTGGTAAATGTCCGCAAGATACGATTTGGCGTAGATGGCTCGGCCGTGTTTAGAATGGAGATTATAGCATATTAAATTGAATCCACTGATGGTGAATCGAGCAGCTTCATCGACTACTATATGTGTTTCTTGTAGGCAAATGACATCTGCCTGATGCTGTAGCTCCAACTGACCAGTAAGAACACGTTTGGCAAAGGACAGCCCCCCAACATTAAGTTGTAGGACTCGAAGAGCAGGACCAACAGCTTGAAAGCTGTCAGGAGTTCCTTGTTTCTGGCTTTGAAAGTGACTGGGATCCATGTGGATTCAGTCGGCAAGGAAGGATCGTCAGTTTCCCCAATGAATGGGTACTCATGGGATGCACCATGGGAAGGTCCATCCAATGCATCCAATGCTGATAATATGAAGCTGTAGCTCTTTCAGTAGATGCTTGATGTACTTATGGCCTCTCCTTGGGTGCATAGATGTTGATAATCACTAAGTCCTCTTGATTGACTGATCCTCTGAGCACTAAGTAATGTCCATCCCTATCTTTTAAATTTTTTATTTTAAATCTATCATGTCAGATATAAGCATAGCTATTCCTGCTCCCCTGTTTTTGTGGTCCATTGGCTAAAAACCTATAATTTCTAATATACTATTAATCACTATTCAAAAATAAAAAGTAAACAATTAAATGAGATCAGGTTTGGTGGTGGAATCTTAGAAGGCAAAGAGAGAAAGTGAAATAGAGAAGTTGAGAGAGAGAAGAGAGAGAGAGGAGGAGCATTCTGAGTAAACCTTGAAGACACCAGTGCTGATGTCTCCCTGCCTGTTCACCACCCACACATCTGCACATCCCAGAGCTCAATGCACCTCAACAGGACCGACCTGAGAAACACAACTGGAAGCAGCAGAGCCCAGTGAGGGAGCAGGGCCAAGATGTGGCCCCCTGGGACAGAGGGGCTCCCTCTCCGCAGGGGAGCTGCTGCTCCAGTGACAGGGACAAGGGCTTCTCACAGGGACACCAGGACATTGCTGAGGTGCTGTGTGATCCTGTGGGTCCACTGACACACAGGTCCACTCTGAAGACCCAGAGCCTCTGTCCATGGTCTGGGGCTCCAGGGTGAGACTGGAGCCCCGAGAGGCCCTTCCCCTTCCTGTGAAGACAAGAATGAGGAACCCCGATTGTCACATGAACACAGAACTTCTCACCCTGGGGTGCTCTGCCCTGCCGGCCCTGGGACTCCCCAGCTCTGCACCCTGGGGGCCATGGGAGGCAGCCCCAGCTGGACCCTCACTGCCCTTCTCTGCCTGGGTGAGCTTGGGGACAGAGGAGGTGTCACCTCCCTTGCAGGTCCAGTCCCTGAGGAACCCCAACTCAGGGCTCAGTGGGGGCAGGCCTTCTGGGAGGGTGTGTGTTCAGCACAGAGGGGACCCCAGGCTCAGGGCCCAGACCAGGCCTGGAGCTGCTGTGTGTGATGGGTGGGTGGGTGAGGGTCTCACAGGAACTCTCTTGCAGGGCTGTGTTGGGGGCTGTGGGACCAGGTCCAGGCAGGTGAGTCCCCCCACTCCTCAGCCTCAGCCCAGAAACCCTGGGAGATGGGCACAGTGAGGGTGGGGAGGTTCCCTGTTTGGGAGGAGCCAAAGGGCAGCTGGGGAAACTGAGGCAGAGGCAGCCCTGACTCTCAGCTCTGACTCCTCCCCAGGGACCCTCCCCAAACCCTCCATCTGGGCAGAGCCAGGCGCCATGGTCCCCAAGGGGAGCTGGGTGACCCTGTGGTGTGAGGGGTCCCTGCAGGCTGGTGGCCTCCGTCTGTATAAAGGGAACGTCTCTGTGGACTGGGAGAATGACGTCCTGCAGGAATCCTCAAACAAGACCGGGTTCATCTTTGAGCCTGTAGTCTCACATTATGGGGGGATGTATCGGTGTGGCCCCCTCAACCCCAGCTCCTCCTCAGAGCTCAGTGAGCCCCTGGTCCTGGTAGTGACAGGTGAGAGGGGAACCTGGGACCCTCCCCACGGAGGCTCCTCCTCATGGGGGAGGGGCAGAGTGTGGGCTCAGGGGCCTCAGCCCACAGTGCAGCCTGGGGTGTTGGGGTGACGGCCCCCTAACACAGCTCCTCTTCTCCCTCAGGAGTGCTCCCCCCACCCTCCCTCTCAGCCCAGCGGAGCCCTGTGGTGGAGGCAGGAGGGAGGATGACCCTCTCCTGCAGCTCAGAGACATCATCGGGCACTTTCCACCATCTGAAGGAGGATGGCACTGACCCACCCCTCCACATGGAACAGCGACCTTCCCCTGGGAGACCCCAGGTCCTCTTCCCTGTGGGCCCCGTGAACGCCTCTCACGGGGGCACCTACAGGTGCTACTGCTCCTCCAGCTCCTACCCCCAGCAGTGGTCAGAGCCCAACGACCCCCTGCATCTCGAGGTCACAGGTGAGGGGCCCTGCTTGTCCTGTCCCTCCAGGTGCCCTGGACGCCCTAAACCATGTGTCAGTAGGCCCAGGGATGGTGGGGTGACCATGTGCCCAGTGGGCCTCAGGGATAGATAGGGTGGTGATTTTCTGGGCTCAGAGGCTCAGAGGAACCTTGGGGAGCAGTGAGGATGCTGAGTCCCTTGGACATGAGGTGAGTGTCCATGTGTCTGTCCGTTCCCAGGCGTGTTGGAGGCGCCCTCCCTGGTGGCCCAGCCAGGCCAGCTGGTGCTGACTGGGGACAGCCTGACCCTGCAGTGTCGCTCTCAGGCCGGCTTTGACACATTCTCCCTGACCAGGGAAGAAAGTCCTTGGGGCCCAGAGCAGCTGGATGGGCAGCGCAGCCCTGACTTCCCCCTGGGCCCCGTCAACAGCTCCCATGGGGGCCGGTACCGGTGTCTCGGGAGACACAGCCTGGCCCACGTGTGGTCAGCCCCTAGTGAGCCCCTGGACCTCCTGGTGGCAGGTGAGGAGCCCCCAGGGTGCTGGGCCTCCCTACCCCTGGGTGATGGTGCAGGGAGGGGTGCTGGGAGGAGGCTGGGGCAAGGAGGAGGTGGAGGAGAGGTGGGACCACAGACAGGCTGGGAGGGCCACAGCAGGGTCCCTGGAGGACGGGGTCTCCCAGACAGGGTCTCTGGGGTGGGGGCTGCTGTGACTCCCATAACCCTCCCCCAGGTGCACATAGCAGGCCCACGCTGTCAGCCCTGCCGGGACCCCGGGTGCCCTGGAGAGGGGACGTGACCCTTCAGTGCCGCTCTGACACCCCTGCTGACACCTTCTGGCTGTCCAAGGAGGGGTCCCCTGCTCCCCCGCAGCTCCTGCAGCTGAGGGACTCAGCTGCTCCCTCTCAGGCCAACTTCACCTTCAGTGCCATGAGCCAGGAACAGGGGGGCAGCTACAGGTGTTACAGCTCCCTCAGCAGTGCCCCCCACCTGCTGTCCCTCCCCAGTGCCCCCCTGCAGCTCCTGGTCTCAGGTGAGGCCCCTGGACCATGTCCTGTGGTGAGAGGGAGTAGCAGCCCTCAACTGGGGGAAGTTGTCAGCAGAAACACCTGTGCTGGGTGGGCGTCCCGGGTGGGTCCAAGCTCCAGGCGAGCTCCTGCTCTGACCTGTGACCTTGCCCACACCTCCAACCCCATCAGACCACACGGTGGAGAATGCCGTCCGCATGGCCGTGGCCGCCTTGGTCCTGGTGGTGCTCGGGGTCCTGCTGTTCCAGGCCCGATTCACCAGCCATGAAGAGCCCAGGACGCAGCTGTGAGGAGGCCCGAGGGAGGACAGACTCCAGGGACTGTGCACTTGCCCTGCACATCAGGGCTCTGACCTCCCAGGGACTTTGGATGGACTCTCTCCAGGATGCCTTTGCTTCCCTGACCCTGGCGACCCCTGGGACCCACCACGGGACAGTCCTGCACTGAGCCATGAGGGTGGCTGACAAAGCTTCATGTTCAGAAGGTTCTGGAAGATCATCTGGGTCCCAAATCCTGGGAACTGTCACTGAGAACACGGAGCAGTCAGGCTTTTGGCATGGGGAAACATGGGCTGTGGGAGATCTGGATTAAACCGGTTCTTCCCTCCCACAGTCTGGATGTGATGTCTGCCTTCCTTCTGCCCTGGCCTGAGGCTGCATCACACCTCAGATTTGCACCCACACCCGACTTTGTGTGAGAATCAGCCACTTCACCCTAAGTCCCAGCCCCTCACTGTCCCTGCAGAGGAGGCAGAGGGCCACAGGAGGGGGAGCTCTGCCGGGAGACGGGGCCTGAGGGGCAGGAGGGCCCGGGCTGCTCACAGAGGGAGGAGGAGTCAGCTACCCAAACAGAGAAGTCCATGCGGGCGTGGTGGGGAGAAAGCCCATGCTCTGGGCTCTGCTTCCTTCCCTCTCTGCCTGGCTCCCCTGGGTGCCCAGACCACAGGGACCTGAGCTGACAGCACAGTGACCTGCGAGGTGAGTCTGCAGATGTGAGCCTGCAGTCAGCAGCCCTGAGAACCCTCACAGCTGGGGGGGGGCACTGCCCATGGGAGGGTCCAGTGGTGAGGGGGTCAACTGATGGGACATGTCCCTGTGAGGGCACTGGGGCTGGCTACTCTCTTAGCATATGAGGGTGAGGCTCCTGTGGGGGACAGTTCCCCTTCCTGTGGGGTGCTGACGTGACAACTTTGTGACTGGTAAGCCCAGCCCTGAGAGACCATACTGTGTGTCTGTCCATCCTGCCGCTCTCAGAGGGGCCTCTGGGCTCAGAGGAGGACATGCCATGACCCCCACCCTCACAGCCCTGCTCTTCCTGGGTGAGATGGACCAGGGGGACACTCCAGTCTGGGAGGGACCCCACAGCCAGGCCTGCTGGGTCAGGACCTGTTGGTATGCATGAGACCCCTTCTGTTTCATTTGGTTTAAATCCCCCCTGCTTAACACTATTCTATTTACATAACCACTTCATTCTATTTACGTAACCACTGTTAACAAGTTCCACCCTCCCTCCAGGGCATTTGTGGTTCAGTGATAGGATTCTTGCCTAATCTGCCCCCTCTTTGTCACACTCTGATTTTCACCAGTCACTTTTCTCTCCACCCTCTCTATGTCACATCCTGTTTCCACCTTACTTGGCAAGTATATATAAAGACAGCATTGTATATATAAAGACATTTACAGTACTGTACTTTGAGTTTAACTTAGCTCGTCTTAGATTGTGCTGCGTCCTGCATGAATAAAGAGATACTGCCTACAGCTCAACCATGAGTCCCTGGTCATCTGTTACCCGCCCGTGAAGCCAGCCCATTGAAAACAACATAACCTGTCGAAAACAACAAGGACCCCAGGATTCAGTGGCTTTGTGGGGGGAGGCTTGTGCTCAGGACTCCGGACACCCCTCTCACAGGGACTCTCTTCCAGCGCTGAATGTTGGCCCCAGGACCCATGTGCAGGCAGTTGAGTTTGTCCTCAGGATCCCTGGACCCTCATTGGGGACCGGGGCCCCCAGGCCTGGCAGGGGGAGAAACAGGTCTGGGCTGATATGTGGGTGAGTCTGGAGCATCCTGGGATGAGAAGTACTACTCTTTAGGAATTCATTAGCACTAGACCATTCAGAAAAGACACGGTAAAAACACTTATAGACTGAAATGAAGAAATTCTAGACTTTACAAAAAAGTATGAAAGTAAGGGCCTGATTTTGGCACATCTGTTAAAGTGCACATGTCACAGTGCACAAGGATACAGGTTCAAACCCCTGGTTCCTACCAACAGGGGGAAATTTTCACAAGTGGTGAAGCAGGTCTGCAGATGTCTCTCTGTCTCTTTCCCTTTCAATCTCCCCACTCCTTTTAGTTTATCTCTGTGTCCATCCAAAATAAATGAATAAATATGAAATATAGCACTCTGCTAAAGGCAAACAGAGTTCCCCTGTATTACAATGCTGTAACACAACCAAAACAAATGTTTATTTCTGCTTCTGGGTCAGGGCTCCAGGACTCAGGGTCTGTTTGGGGGGAGGCTGGTGCTCAGGACTCAGGATCCCCCTCTCACAGGGACTCTCTTCCAGCGCTGAGTGCGGGCCCCAGGACCCATGTGCAGGCAGTTGAGTCTGTCCTCAGGATCCCTATTCTTAACACACATAAACCAGCCATCTGTGTTCTAGGATCATGATGTCTTAAAAAAAAATAGTCTAGCAGTCCAGGAGGTGACACAATGGGTTAAGTGTTGGACTTTCAAACATAAATTCCCAAGTTCAATCCATGGCATCACAAGTGCCACAATGAATCTCTGGCTCTTTTCTTTCTTATTAATAAATAAGACTTCAAACCTATAGACAACTAGTTTTTTACAATGGGGTCCAGAACATTATACAGAGAAAGGAGTCTCTTCAATAAATGTCAGTAGGAAAATCAGATTGAAAGGTGCAGAAGAGTGAAACTGAAGTATACGTGCTACCATCTACAAAAGCCAGCTCAAACGGATCAAAGGTGTGGGCCTGAGACCAGAAACTAGCAAATATATGGAAGAAAAAAAACCATTCTTGGTCTATACAGACACACCAAGAAGACAGCAAGAAGAAATACAAAGCAGCGGGACAGGGTCAATGTGAGAAGCTTCTGCACAGCACAGGGAACGAGCACAAAACAAAGATGTCCTTCAGGATGGAGGAGAACTTTATACAATAAATATCAGAGGACCAATCACCAAAGCAGGTAAGAAGTCCAGTGAACTCAGTGCTAGAAAAAGAACCCCACTAAAACGAGGGGAGGGGATGGACAAAGCTTTACCAAAGGAGAGATACTAACAGACATGAGAAAATGCTCAGAAAGGTGAAAACAGATAGCAAATCACTGCTATGCCTGAGACTGTGGTCAACAGGAAGACAGGAGGGAGAGGGCAAGCTTAGGACACAGGAGAAAAGGAAACGGAGAACCTGGGGAGGGAGAGAAGGCGAGCTTAGGACATCGGACAGACGGAAACAGGGAACCTGGGGAGGGTGGCCTGTGGGTGCAGAGCAAGGGCCATGGAGCGAGGGCGGGATGCTGGGGCCTGAGCCCACAGGGTCTCTGTTGGGGTGAGATACCCATGAGGGTGCGAGACTGTCAAGCTAGACTGCCAAGCTAGACTGTCCACCTAATTTGGAAAGCTGCTTATATACCCTTTAAGCCAAGTGCTGCGTGCATTGATTGGTTACAGGATGATTTTGAAATAGGTACATTTTGATTGGTTACAAGGTAGTTACAAGGTGCACCAATTAGGTGCGTTCAGGTACATGGGTCATGTGCTAAGGGATTGGTCACACTGTGAGTCATCAAGGTCCCTGTAAGACAAAGCATGAGGTAGATTGGTTAAATTCCATGCCCAATCCAGGCTGCCGAGGCTTAAGTGAATACAGAATGAAACATACAGTTTGGTTGGCTGCCACGCCCCACTCAACTCCAGAACGACCTGTCTGACAGGGTCAGCACCCAGGAAAACTCCCTTCAAGGAAGAATTCTGGGAGTGGGTCTTGGCATCCTGAGCAGATCTAAATTGGAAACTCTGATTATTGATTTCATTATGTACATGGTAATGATGCCGTGTAATCGGGGACAAACAGCCCCTGTTCCCAGATTAGATACAAATGAACAGGAAATGTACACAAAGCAATGAGGTAGATGAACTTATGGGTCATCAAATACATAAAGTTTTAGGAAAAATTTTTAATAATACTTACTCACCTCCTCTTACGAAATATGTTAAAACTCTACGTAAAATACTATCTGCTAAGCCTGTTACTCAGAAATGCATCACCCCATGAAGTACGACATTTCTGTGTAAAACCACAAGGCCATCTAATCAAGAAATGAGCTTTACTTTCTGTTCCAGATACTGTTTATGTAAGACTGAAAGATATATAAACTCTCACTGGATGAATAAAAATGGAGCTCAGATTCCCCCTCCAGCAGAGTGTGGTGTATTCTGTTCTCCCTGCGCAGACTCCTGACCACCCCCCCCCCCGCCCCCCGTGGTCGTCTTCCGAGTTCCCTCATCCTTCCTGCTGCTCCTCCACTCCAGCAGTCCATCGCAGTTGGGTTCATTCTGCCAAACGAAATGATTCTACCAAATTGGTTACATTTCTAGTTCCCTAGGTTTGCTGAAATGCAGGAACAGTGGAGGCATCTGTCTGTCTATTGTGGAATTAGGGAACATTTTATTTCAACACGCCACAGGTGCACATCCCAGTGAACCATCTGCCCACAAAACAGGCGCTGGTGCTAGTAGCACGAAGTAGCTGTGAAGCTTCCCAAGCGGGGCCAAGGAGCCATGGGGAAGGCCTGGCCGCAGCTCATCCTCAGGGACAAGACACAAAGCCCCTGCAGTCCTCGCATCCCCCTGGAAATTGAGGCAGGAGCAGAAACCCATGGCGGCCAAGGGGGGGGGCGGTCTGGAGAAGCCCTTCCAGTCTGTGGGATCTACATGGTTAACTGTCACGTGGCCAGAAGTGGGCGTGACCCGAGACCCCGTGGCCAGCAGTGGTTGGGGTAGGATTTAGGGGCGGGGCCTGCAGTAGGCTGGGGCGGGGTCTGTAGTGATGTGGGCGGGGCTTTGGGCGAGGCCTGCAGGTGGTACGTTGCTAAAAGCTGCTAGGTCTGTGTCTGGGTGTCACCTCTTACTAGTCATATATTCAGGTACTTCTCTTCCTTGCCAAGCTCCCTGCTGGCACAGGGCTGCCCTCTGCCTAAAATATGGAAGTAAAAGGGGCCAGGTGGTGGCGCATTTGTTACAATTTCTAGTGGTGCACTTCCTTACAAAGCCTCAAAACCTAGATATAGACCAGGGGCCATGAGATAGGGGATATGTACATGTATCCATAAGTTAGGGGGAAAATATAGACCTTAAAGAAAACTGAACAACAGTTTTCAGTGAGTCAATAAATGCAGCAGGCAAGTAGAAAGACCTAAAAAGACGCCATAAAGTACCTAATCAAATAGTTTCTGCTTGGACCTTATACCCTCCTAACCTACCTCCTATTATGCTTCTGTCAATCACTGCAGGGTAACCTTGTCAGACAATATAAGGACTACAAAAAAAAAAAAAAAAGAAAGTGCATATGTACATGGAGGGCTTGCTACTCAACTGTTAAGCACAACGAGCTCATCTCCTTCGCCTCTCCTTGGATTTAGACTGAATGAATGCAAATAGATAAGCCAAACACGGACAGATGATCTACAAATATGGCCTGGTTTCACTCATGGGTGGACTTTAAGAATGAGAACAGAAAGTGGGGATCCAAAGTCAAATGTGGACAAGGTGTGGTGTATTGCGCCAAAGGAGAGGACCCTGGGGAGGAGGGCTGGCTTTAGGGGTCCTGGTGCCCAAGTTGGGGTGAAGGTGTTTTGCAGACACCTGTCAAACACTTTGTCAACAACTGCGCTGGAAACCATTAGCCACACACTCCCCCCAATAAAGTGATAAAAACATTTCAAGTAGTTTGAGTTCCAGATATGTGGACCACTTGCACTGAAATCTAAGATGGCTGACTCTAAAAAAAATAGTGATTTGCCTGACTATAAGATAATGGGGGTGTAGTTCCACATCACCCACACCAGCCAAGGTCGGCCCCTCATCCCCAAGGAGAACCACCAGAGTTCTCCCAAGGTCTTAGAGGCAGAATCACCTTTCTTTTCAAGTCCACGCGTTTCAGTCTCTACATTCCACACATGAGTACAAGCACCCCGTGCGTGTCTTTCTCTCCCTTACTCCGCCAAGCACCATCCCCTCCAGTCCCATCCACTCGTTGGGTCCCACAGGACACATCTTCATAGTAACTGAGTAGCACTTGGGGGTCGGCCCACACATTCTCTCTCCAGTCACCTCGACGTGAACGTTCAGTCTGCGTCCAGACTGGCTGTTGTGAGCAACGGGGCTACGGACATGGGTGCACATGTCCCTTCAACCAGGACCTTCGTGTCTTTTGTTTCCTTTATTGCCTCCAGGGTCTCTGATGGGGCTTTGTGCCTGCATGTCAAGCCTACTGTCCCTGGAGCCAACCCTCCTTTCACCCTTCTATTAGTTAAGACAGAAAAATAGTGAGAGAAGGGAGAGAGAGAGAGAGAGAGACAGCAGCATGGCCTCACCAGTCCTGAAATACCCCCCCCCCCAGCAGGTTGTTCCCCAGTCGGCACAGATGAGAACACAGGTTTACATATGGCCGGTGAGAAAACCGACTTGGGGACCTTGACCTCCTTGGCGCTGGGCCCCCTGCATAGCTACCCCCAGCACAACTTCTCCCTAGCACCCGGTCAGTGGTGTCACTCCAGCCCCTCCATCAGGACCCTCTCTGGGTGGGCAGCTCACACATTTTCTTCCCTCAGCTGACAGGGTATTTCATTGGTATGCAGACATGAGTGACAGAAGAAGGCCAGGACACTCAGGAGGATGACAATGATGGGGTCAGGACACTCAGGAGGGTGACAATGATGGGTCAGGACACTCAGGAGGGTGACAATGATGAGGTCAGGGCACTCAGGAGGGTGACAATGATGGGGTCAGCACACTCAAGAGGGTGACAATGATGGGGTCAGGGCACTCAGGAGGGTGACAGTGATGGGGTCAGGTCACTCAGGAGGGTGACAGTTATGGGGTCAGGATACTCAGGAGGGTGACAGTGATGGAGTCAGGACACTCAGGAGGGTGACTGTGATGGGGTCAGGGCACTCAGGAGGGTGACAGTGATGGGGTCAGGACACTCAGGAGGATGACAATGATGGGGTCAGGACACTCAGGGGGGTGACAGTGATGGGTCAGGACACTCAGGAGGGTGACAGTGATAGGGTCAGGACACTCAGGAGGGTGATAGTGATGGGGTCAGGACACTCAGGAGGGTGACAATGATGGAGTCAGGACACTCAGGGGGGTGACAGTGATGATGTCAGGACACTCAGGAGGGTGACAGTGATGGGTCAGGACACTCAGGTGCCAGGCTAGCTTCACAGGCGGGAGAGAGATGACCAGGGACTCATGGCTGAGTGGGATGCAGTTCAATCTTTATTGATGAGGAATGCAGTGCAAGCTAGCTAATCTAATCTCTCTTCATTAGAAAGCCCTGTCCTTTATTTTTCCTGAGGCAGAAGTGTCAGATTGGAAAAGGATGTACGTAGGATAGGGGGCGGGGAGAAGGAAAAAGCGTGTGACCCAGTGGGGATTAAAGGGTGGAAAACATGCTGTGACTAGGAGAGGGGGCGGAGCGGAAAAGCGCGCGAACCAGTGGGCATTAAACCAGTGCGAACAAAACAGTGATTATGTGAATAGACCACAGCATCAAGCGATGCAACAGAAGGGGCCATAGAAGCAGAATTTAGAAGTAGACCAACACTCAGGAGGGTGACAGTGAGGGGGTCAGGACACTCAGGAGAGTGACAGTGATGGGGTCAGGACACTCAAGAGAGTGACAGTGATGGGGTCAGGACACTCAGGAGGGTGACATTGATGGGGTCAGGACACTCAGGAGAGTGACAGTGATGGTGTCAGGACACTCGGGAGAGTGACAGTGATGGCGTCAGGACACTCAGGAGGGTGACAGTGATGGGGTCAGGACACGCAGGAGGGTGACAGTAATGGGGCAGGACACTCGGGAGATGGACAGTGATGGGGTCAGGACACTCAGGAGAGTGACAGTGATGGGGTCAGGACACTCAGGAGGATGACAGTGATGGGGTCAGGACACTCAGGAGGGTGACAGTGATGGGGTCAGGACACTTAGAGTGACCTGGCTTTTTCAGAGAAGGCTCACAGTGGAGGGTCCCCCAAGGAGGCCGTCATGAGGCTGGTTCACAGGAGCAGCTCAGGGCTGAGAGGCAGGCTGAGAACTCTGGGAGACCCAGACTGAGGCCAGGCTTCAGCAGAAAGTCTGCTTCCTCCTGGTGGAGTCAACACTTTCTCACGGTCCTGTGCCTCCGGAGAAGTGAACCACACCCTCTGGCTGGCTGATAAAAAGTATGTGGTAGCCTAGACCAAGTAGATCAGAAGCATCCAATAGCACATCTATATACAAGATACTGTACAGCAAACCATAACAAAAGGACTTTTCAAAGTTAACCCAATTACCAAATAATGTGATGATAACATTAACTATCGATTGTCTTTTTGAACCCTAAGACAGCAGGAACCCCACATCTCCACTATAGAGGCCCTACTTCACCCAGTCCTGGAACCCTTGGATAGGGCCCACTTTCCCGTATGCCTCTCCCAATCCATATCAAATAATATTGCATCTGCCCATCACAACCTAACCAATGCAACAATTGCCACCTCAACATGCTTCACTTCAGACTGTGTCCAGAGACTTCATGTGTGGAATGACAACCCTTCAGCTTCATTACTCGGGTGAGACCTTTCCTTTCATAGTATACTCTAATTCCATCTCAGGTGGTTCACTTTCTAACAAAGTCCCAAAACCTAGATATACACCAGTTTCTGTGAGAGAGAGCATATGTTCACACGTATCCGTAAACTACTGCAAAATATATACCTGAAAGCAGAAGTACACTAGAGTTTGCAGTGAGTACCCCCCTAACACTTCCTCTCCACTATTCCACTTTGGGTCCATGATTGCTCAACAATATGTTTGGCTTCATATGTTAACTCTCTTTTCAGTCACCAGGTTCCAGATGCCACCAGGACGCTGGCCAGGCTTCCCTGGATTGAAGACCCCACCAATGTGTCCTGGAGCTCAGCTTCCCCAGAGACCCACCCTACTAGGGAAAGAGAGAGGCAGACTGGGAGTATGGACCGACCAGTCAATGCCCATGTTCAGCGGGGAAGCAATTACAGAAGCCAGACCTTCTACCTTCTGCAACCCACAATGACCCTGGGTCCATACTCCCAGAGGGATGGAGAATGGGAAAGCTATCGGGGGGGGGGTGGTGGTGGGATATGGAGATTGGGTAGTGGGAATTGTGTGGAATTGTACCCCTCCTACCCTATGGTTTATTAATTAATCCTTTCTTAAATAAAATTTTAAAAATGCATGCACACACAAAAAAAGTATGTGGTAATGAGAGAGAGACAGAGACAGAAAGAGAGAGAGAGGGAGAGAGATGGAGATTGAACCCAGCCTCTCCACTTCTCCCCAGCAAGGCTGTAGGTACAATGGTGACTGAGTGGCCCCCTGAGGCAGAGCACATAGTAGGGAGAGGGGTTGTGTCCCAGGGCTGCTGCCATTTGAAGGGTCGTGTGACTGTGCAGTATGCTACCACGTGTCAGGCACTGTTACAGTGCTAACAAGTATCCATGGTACCACTAAGATCTTTACTATAATACTTGTGGCTAGTTACTGACATCTTATTGGGGGGGTAGATGCCTAGATAAACTGCTAGAGATGTCAGACACAGAGAGACTCGTGGTCAGAATGTTCCCCATCACCTAACAAAGATCACAAGAATTTTTCTCCATCACCCCTGTTCTGGAAAAGGCCAGAAGAAAGGATCAGCCAGACAAGCTAGACTGTGATAATGCCATGTAAGTAAAATGCCAGCAACTGAAGTATGTGGCACAGCACATTTTAAGAAACGCCAAGTTACCCCTGCTCAGAAGGTAGGGAGTCATTAAGATTAGAGTAGCGTGGGCCAAAGAACTACACAGATGGTTTTCTGGAAAAGAAACACATGTGGCCCACAGACACATAAGGATATTCTCTATTGATATCATTAGATAAATGCAAATTAAAACTGCTCTGAGATGCCATAGGGGACTCTGCTGGTGGAATGAAATCTGTGACAGCCCCTTCAGAAGATTGTGTGTAGAATCCTTAACCAAACATGGAATCATCTTATAATTCAACAATACCACACACAGGCATTTATCCAGTGGACACTCAAACAGTAATTCGAATGGACACGTGGCCCCTGTACTCATGGCTACGTTATTCACAACAGCCAAAGAGTGGATGCAGCCTAAATGCCTGTCAACAGATGATGGGCTAAAGAAATTAAGGGAAGGGAGTCGGGCTGTAGAGCAGAGGGTTAAGCACAGGTGGCGCAAAGCACAAGGACCGGCATAAGGATCCCAGTTTGAACCCCGGCTCCCCACCTGCAGGGGAGTCGCTTCACAGGCGGTGAAGCAGGTCTGCAGGTGTCTATCTTTCTCTCCTCCTCTCTGTCTTCCCCTCCTCTCTCCGGTTCTCTCTGTCCTCTCCAACAACGACAACAACAATAATAACTACAACAATAAAACAACAAGGGCAATAAAGGGAATAAATAAATAAAATAAATATTAAAAAAAAGAAGTTAGGGGATATGTACTCTTTGGAATATTGCTCTGCAATAAAAAAAAGGCAATTCTTCTTCTTTTTCTAGTGTTTGCCCTTCTTCCGTAGCCAGTCAACAGCGTCAGGTTGAGCCTGATGTAAAGTTTCGAGACCTCCTTTGAATCTGGAGAGGTGGCAGTCGTTGACTATGTGGGTCATAGTCTGTCTGGAGCTGCAGGGGCAGTTCGGGTCGTCTCTGGCTCCCCAGCGATGGAACATAGCGGCGCACCGGCCATGGCCTGTTCGATAGCGATTGAGGAGGGCCCAATCATAACGTGCTAGGTCAAAGCCGGGTTGACGCTCGCAGGGGTCTGTGATGAGGTGTTTGTTCTTTACCTCAGCTGACTGCCAACTCTTTTTCCAAGAGACTGGAACAGAGAAGTTCAGTGTAGGCATAGGGGACCAGATTGGATGACGAGGAGATTGGATGACGAGACATCAAGCGTTGGACAGGGTGGGCAAAGATCTCCGCGTATATTGGCAGGTCCGGTCAAGCGTAGACGCAGGAAATGAATTTAGATGATGCCGCATCCCAGCGAATATCTGGTGGGGCGATGTTGCTAAGAACTGGCAGCCATGGGACCGGGGTGGAACGGATGGTTCCAGAAATTATCCTCATGGAGGAATATAATTTAGAATCGACTAAGTGGACATGGGGGCTACGGAACCATACTGGGGCACAGTATTCTGCAGTGGAATAGCATAATGCCAGAGATGATGACTGTAGTGTGGAAGCGCTCGCGCCCCATGAGGAGCTGGCCAGTCTTGCAATGATGTTATTCCTCGTGCCCACCTTTGCTGCAGTTTTTATGAGATGTTCATGAAATGACAGAGTGCGATTGAGAGTAACGCCAAGATAGACTGGCTGGGCTTCATGCCGGATTCTCCTATTGTCAAGCTGCACATTAAGATCACACAAGGCCGAGGCATGGTGTAGATGGAAAACAGGTGATACCGTTTTTGCAGTGCTAGGGATTAGTCTCCATTTTTTACAGTAATCAGATATATGAGACATGTCTTTCGTGAGTGTTTCCTCAAGGATGTCAAACTTGGATGCCTGAGTTGCACAGCAGATGTCATCGGCGTAGATGAACTTCCTTGAAGAAGTTTCTGGGAGGTCATTGATGTAAATATTGAATAGCGTAGGAGCCAGAACAGAGGCCTGGGGGAGGCCACTTGAGACAAGTCTCCATCTGCTAGACTTGTCACCCAGATGCACCCAGAATCTTCTGTTTTGGAGAAGAAACGATATAATGTTGGCCACCCATGGAGGCAGGCATCTTGAGATCTTGACTAGGAGACCATGGTGCCAGACCATGTCATAGGCTGCTGTGAGATCAACAAAGACAGCACCCATCTTTAAATTCTTCTGGAATCCATTTTCAATGTAAGTTGAGAGGGCCAGGACTTGTTCTCAGGTAGATCTTTCTGGGCGGAAACCAGCTTGGGCGGGTGATAGGAATTTCTCTGTGAGAGGAGAAATTCATGACAGAAGCAGCCTCTCAAGGAGTTTGTAGTACACAGAGAGGAGAGAAATTGGTCTATAGCTGGCGGCCAGTGTTGGGTCTTTCTTTGGTTTCAAAACTGCTATTATCTTTGCACGACACCAAATTTTGGGCATAGATTCGGATTCCAAGATGTGGGACAGGAATGTAGTGAGCCACTTCTTTGCCACGGGGCCCAAGTTAAGAATGAGTTCTGGGGTGATGTTAACATAGCCAGCAGCCGTTCCCGGTTTAACCCTCTTCAAAGCATCTTCCAGTTCAGACAGTGTAAAGGTAGAGAGTTTTGGAGATGGACAAGATAAATGGAAGTGGGATGACCACTCATGGGAAATTTCTCTTTTCCAGACTGGGTCGATCTTAGCATGTCCAACTTGAGTTAGGTGATTGGTCACTAAGTTTGGAGATACGGGAGGATGGGAGATGGGAGAGGGTTGGCTACCGGCACCCAGACTATGAAGAAGCTTCCAGGCCTTCCTACTTGAGTGGGTGAAGTTCAGACTTTCCGTGAGTTGTTTCCAGTGGGCTTGGCGTGCTGCATCCAGGGAGGCAATGAGATGGTCAGCCACATCTGGGTCGCCCGACTCATCATACTGCTTTAGTAGTTGCTCGCATTCAGCATCAAGACCAGGCGTATAGTTAGCACGTCTCCCACGAGGAATAGCTTGGGAAGCTGCTTTGAAGATGGCTTGGCGGAAGCGCCTGTAGGAATCTTCAGAGGGGATAGAGTTAATTGGAATTGCAGGAACAGATTTGTTGGTAAGATCACTGAACAGACGCCAGTTTGCTTTCCGAAAGTTCCATCTTAGTTTCTCCGAGCACAGAATCAGTGGGAGCTGGAGACCAATGTGGATGATAGCTGGGCGGTGATGACTGTGCGGGAAGATCTTGAGAACTTGTCTCCTAGCGGGAAAGGCTTGGCCGTTGACTGTGCTAATACAGCACAGGTCAGGTGATGAGTCTTTATTCCATCTAGCACTGTGAAAAGAGCCTGGCTGTTTGGGATCGTATAATAGGGAGTGGTCATTCGCTGAAGCCCAGTCAGCTAAGATAGAGCCGTCAGCACAAGTGGAGGAATATCCCCAGTCTTGGTGATGACTATTAAAGTCTCCAACGTAAACGGCTGGGTGATTCGGGCTAGGCAGGACCTCATTATCCCATGAGGCACTGGTAGGCTTATATACGTTGACGAGCTGAATAGTTCCAATAGTAATGGAGTCGTAGAAGGCAGTATTGTCTATGGGACAAAATGGATGGAACTTGAGGTGGTTATACTTAGTGAAATAAGAGATGTAGGGCAACTACTGGATGGCTTCACTCATGTGTGGAGTCTAAATATCTGATGTATGTGACTGGAAAAAACCCAAACTAAAATGAAACAAGCAAAAAGCAGAAACAAAGACTGTTTCTAAAACTTTGTGAGAACTCTGGTGGTTGGTTATCTTTGGGAGGCAGGTGGTGGGGACACAGAACTCCGGTGGGAGGTGTGGTGTGGGACTGTCCACTGCAATTTGACAATCCTGTAGCTCACTACTAATAACAAATAAAAAATATATAACATCACCCTTCTTAACATACATGGCAACTGAGCACAGAAACTAAGTATTTGAAAACTACAAGTGTTTTAATGAAAGGAGGACAAAGTCAGGGAGAAGAGGGAAAAAGAAGGACATTCAGAAGTAGTAACAGGTGTAGGTGTGACTTAGAAAGGAAGAGAAGGCAGGACCACAGAGAAAAATGGGCAAATATATAAATATAGATAGTTATAGAAATAAGTCAGCCAGTATCAGTGACCTTGGGAGAACCACTGCAGTTTCCCATGGAGGGAATGGAACACAGAATTCTGGTGGTGGGAACAGTGTGGATTCTTTTTTGCTCATAACTTTTTAAAAAATATTTTATTTATTAATGAGAAAGGAAGAGAGAGAGAGAGAGAGAGAGAAATAACCAGACATCACTCCATTGCATGTGCTGCGAGGGATTGAACTCAGGACCTCATGCTTGAGAGCCCAATGCTTTATCCACTGTGCCACCTCCCAGACCACTCTCATAACTTTGTAAATGGGTCACCCAACAGACCACACTCACCCAAGTATTTTTCCTCTCCTGTGTGAGGACCAGGGCTCCCCATCCTGTCAGAGGTGGGGACCCCACTCCGATGGCTGTTTCTAGCCCAGGAGCTGCTGCCACTTGACTCTGACCCTTCATTTGTCTTCTGTCCCCCTTCAGGAACTTTCATGTCTTTGCTTCTGCATCAGAATGAATCTTACACATCAGCCCTGTGGTCCCGGCTGACTCCCCATGTCACAGCCAGAGGGTCTCCTGAGGGGAAATCCAGCCCCTGCTTCTAGATGTTGGAAAGTGGGGTCTCCACAGGACCCCAGGTCTGAGCCCACAGGGATTATCAGGGATGGAAGTGAGCACTGCCTACGCCGTGTCCAGGAGGAGAGACCTCACACTTGGCGGTGTTTGTGGGGACAGGTCACGATGTCATCAAAATGAAGCTGTGGGTCTGAGAATCAGCCACTTCACCCTAAATCTCAGCCCCTCACTGTCCCTGCAGAGGAGGCAGAGGGGCACAGGAGGGGGAGCTCTGCCAGGAGACGGGGCCTGAGGGGCAGGAGGGCCTGGGCTGCTCACAGAGGGAGGAGGAGTCAGCTGCCCAAACAGAGAAGTCCATGCAGGCATGGCGGGGAGAAAGCCCACGCTCTGGGCTCTGCTTCCTTCCCTCTCTGCCTGGCTCCCCTGGGTGCCCAGACCACAGGGACCTGAGCTGACAGCACAGTGACCTGGGAGCCGAGTCTGCAGATCTGAGCCTGCAGGCAGCAGCCCTGAGTCCCCTCACAACTGGGGGGGGGGGCAATGGCCATGGGAGGGTCCAGGGGCAAGGGGTGTCAGTCTGGGACAGGGAGGGAGGCCACAGTGAAGACTCTGAGGGAAAGAACCGGTCCTGGGTCAGCTCACCTGGCAGGGGCATCGCAGAGGCACCAGGTCTGTTTGCTGCTCCATAGACAGGACAGCCAGGTTGGGCGGTGGGGCAGTTCCTTTCCTGTGGGGGTGCTGATGTGACAACCTGCCCTGAGTGGCCACACCCTGAGAGTATGTCCATCCTGCCAGGCCCCAGGCTCCCTCCAACTGCACAGCCACCTCAGAGGAGGACACGCCATGTCCCCCACCCTCACAGCCCTGCTCTTCCTGGGTGAGATGGACCAGGGGGACACCCCAGTCTGGGAGGGACCCCACAGCCAGGCCTGCTGGGTCAGGGCCCCAGGACTCAGGGGCTGTGTGGGGGGAGGCTTGTGCTCAGGACTCAGGACACCCCTTTCATAGGGACTCTCTTCCAGGGCTGAGTTTGGGCCCCAGGACCCACGTGCAGGCAGGTGAGTCTGTCCCCAGGCTCCCTGGACCCTCATTGGGGACTGGACCCCTCAGGCCCTGCGCTCCCAGAGGAGCAGGTCTGGGCTGATGGGGGGGGGGGCTTGTCAGGGAGGGTCCTGGGCTGAGAGCTGGGGCCTGGGGATGGGATTGTGTTGTGACCCCACCTCTGATTTCCTTCTAGGCCCCCTCCCCAAACCCACCCTCTGGGCTGAGCCAGGCCCTGTGGTCCCCTAGTGGAGACCTGTGACCCTCAGGTGTCAGGGGCCCATGGGGGCCCAGGAGTTCCGTCTGAATAAAGAGGGAAGCCCAGAGCCTTGGAATAGACAGAGCCCACCAGCTTAAGGAGACAAGGCCACATTCTCCATCACACACATGACAGAGCAGCAAGCAGGGGTATACAGGTGTCTCTATCTCATCTCCTCTGATTGGTCTGAGCCCAGTGACCCCCTGGAGCTGGTGGTGGTGAAAAGTGAGACTCACTCAGGGGTCCCAGCCCAGGTTCTGCCCTCGGGAAGGGGGTCTGCTCTCAGGGGGTCCCCATCACACCAGCCCTGGGGAGTAGCGGGAACCCCATTTCCGATGCTGCCTCCTCTTCTCCTAGGATCCTACAGCAAACCCTCCCTGTCAGCCCTGCCGAGCCCTGTGGTGACACCAGGAGGGACCGTGACCCTCCAGTGTGCCTCATGGCAGAGATTTGACAGGATGGTTCTGACTCAGCAAGGAGAAGGCAAGTCCCCCTGGACCCTGGACACACAGCCACACCCCAGTGGGCAGGTCCAGGCCCTGTTCCGTGTGGGCCCTTTGACCCCCAGTCACAGGGGGACGTTCAGATGCCATGGCTGTTACCGGAGCAGACCCCAGGTGTGGTCACCCCCCAGTGAGCCCCTGCAGCTCCTGGTCTCAGGTGAGGCCCTGTGTGTCTGTCTCAGCTCAGTTGTCCTTCCTGTCCCAGGAAACATGAGGCTGTAAATGTAGCATTTCAGGGTGGGGGAGAGACAGATGGTTCTGCAGAAAACTCTCGCCTGAGACTCTGGGCCCAGGACCAGTCCCAGTACCACCATCGCCCAGAGCAGAGCAGGGCTCTGGTGTCTCTGTCTCTCTCCCGTTAAAATAAAGCAGCTGAAATATATTCTTGTGGCACAGTGTGGGTGGGCTCAAGGAGGATCACAGAATGAATCACTCCTTATGATAAAGGTGTTTTGCTTGTTAATTTGAGCTACCTACTGACTGTGGACTTAGGACATTAGCTTACAGTCGCACGAGTCTCAATTGTTGTTCCATTAAGTTCTGATTTATCTTCAACTTTATGAAACTCAGACTTTAGGATTTCAGTTTTTTCATGATTTCACACCAATCCTACTGACGCCCGGCGCTGAAGACCATGGTTGTACAAGTCTGACGCTCTGCCCACCGCATACCTGCAGGCAATTCAGTCTGTTACACAGCTAAATACTGACTTGTGCCTGGTCTTCACTGACAGGAATCCTCTTCTCCTGAGCTCTTGCAAGGCGGCTCACCCGATCTTTCCTTTCTGCTCAGCTGTCTTTCCCTCTGGCTTGTGAGCACAGCCTGACACGCTGAGCCTCTGGGTCCTCACTCTCAGATAACAGCCTCATGGCATCTGCCGAGGCCCATGCTTGCGGGACTGTTCACCTGGTTCCAGGTGTCTCCTTGTCATTAGCAAGATGGGATCTTACACTACAGTCGTTTTGGCTTTTCTCTCAGAACCAGTGATCACAGATGAGCAGGGCGAGCTGTATTCTGTTAAGAGCTCGCTCAGGAGAACGTGGGCTCCGGGGTTTTGAGCGAAGGGGGGGGGGAAGTTGACCTTTAAGACAAAGATGAAAGAATTTGCCCTTTGTTCTGAGAAATGCAGTGGATTGCAGACTTCAGAGATTAAGGAGAAGGAGAAACAGAAAGAGAAAAAAGGGGAGGAGATGTAAGGATGTGTCCCCCAGCCCAAGTCAAATGCATCAGGCCCTGAAGCCCTTCTCCCTGCCCCTCATCCTCAGACAGGCCTGCAGTCCCTGTGGGCACAGGCTGAGGGCTCTCTGGGCCCTGTTCTCCCTGCAGCCTGAGACCTGCCTGGGGCCGTGTGGGCTCCTGCCAGGCTCCTGGTGCTCAGAAGTCAGCTGGGCTGTGGTGCCCAAGTGGGAGCTCACGGGGCAGTGCTCACAGCTGACCTGCATAGAGACCCACAGAGTCCCCACAGGGAGCAGAGGCCAGGTGATGTCCCAGTGAGCTCACAGCTCAGGCAGGTGAGAGATGTGTGCAGACAGGGTGTGATGCCCTGTAAGCATGATTGAGTGAACAAACCAATGAGTGAATGAATGAATGAATGAATGAGTGAATGAATGAGTGAATGAGTTAATGCTGGACCCCAGGTGATGAAAATGCAGAGCTGAGAGGGAGGGAGCTGTCTGGAGTGGAGAGAAGGGGCCCAGCCTGACTTCAGCCCCTGTGCTCCTGACACTGGGCCCCTCAGCCCAGCCCTCCCCCTGGAGTGAGTGCTCAGCCAGGAATCAGCATCAGACTCCTGTCCTGACAGTCAGCTTACTGTCCCCGGGAGAACACAGCCAGGGCGCAGACATTTCTCTGCTGAGGGACAGTTCACCGTCTGGGATGTGCTCAGAAGCAAGCTCTAGATTTGGATCCAGGGAGGACTGAGAATTATTGAGGGGTCCTCCTGGAGCAGAGGAGGGTCACCCAGGGACGGCTGTATCCAGAGAAGTGCAGGAGTAGAACAGTGTCCAGGAAAGACGTCAGGAATGTGAACCCCTGTGTCTCTCCTTGTCTGTGACCCCAAGAGCAGCTGACCCCCCCAGCCCCATATGGAACAAGCCCAGCTCTGAGAATGGTGAGGAGGGTCAGGGATGGGGCTGGGCAGAGGATCCCATCTTGTCAGGGGAGGCCGCGCCTGGGTGACGTCAGGGCCTGGGTGACACTGACCTCCCCTGACCCCCTGTCCTCTGTGTCCACAATTCCAGTCCCTCCCCTTGAAGACCACACAGCCATGTCCACAGTAGCAGCCACTCAGCCCCAGGACCACAGGGTGGAGAACCTGATCCGGATGTGCGTGGCTGTCTTGGTGCTGCTGGCCCTCGGGGTCCTGCTGTGGGAGGCTCGGCACAGCCAGAGGAGCACCCAGGGTGCCGCCACTGGCAGGAGGGACCCCCGGGGGTCCCAGGAACCATCCTGAGGGGAGGATCCTGGGGTCTCTCTGGGCCTGGGAGGCTCTGAAGCAAAGCCACAGCATGTGCTGGTGAGCCGAGTGCTGAAAGCCTCATGGAGGGTGACAGAGCTTGTCAGGAGAGAGTCGGGGTCCCCAGGGGGCTTCCCTGTTAAAGCTGCTGCTCCCCCTGCTGCCTCTGCCTCTGTCTTCTCACCCCGTGACAGGAGGGGATGGCACATGCAGGTCTGGTCCTCACCGTCACACTGCCCTGCTGTCCCTGTCCTGCCTTTCTCGTCCCTGCTCTGTGTCACCCCCACCCTTCCCCTGACAGACTGTGTCTGTCCCAGAATAAACAAGCGACGTAAGTTCCCGTGTGTGAAAACTATGTCTTACATCACCGTGAGACCCACTCTGGACCTGGAGGCCTCCCTGCCTGTCCGATGCCACCTGGCCCCGGGACCCTGGAGTGTCCCCCGGCTGAGTGACAGTGGGCGTCTGAGCTCTGGCCAGAGGCTCTTGGTCGGCAGCTCTGGGGGACGCCCGGACGCCCAGGTCTCTGGCAGTGATGCTGTGGGGGCTCCTCAGCTCAGGGCAGGGCTGTGTGGCTCTCTGTGGCCCCGAGGGAGGGTGGCAGACCCTCCTCTCAGCTGAGAAGGCCCCCAGGGTCCTCACTGGGCCAGGAGCTCCTAGGTCTGCCTGACCCGACGGTGATGAGGTCACCCCACTCCATGTCACACCTGACCTCAGTGACGTTGTGTGCATAGTCCTGGTGCTGCCATCTTCAGGCCAAGCTGCCACCTGATTCGGGACTGTGGGTCCTGGGAGAGCGCACTGAGTGCCCAGAACCCAGTGACCGTGGGCAGAAGAGCCACCTGGGTCAGGGCCAGTGAGGCTCCATGGCGGGTGTTGACGGAGACACCCCTGTCACCCGGGCGCTCTGAGAGCTGGGTGACGTGTTTGCTCAGCGCTGTGGCAGGGTCACAGCTGTGACAGGACACCCTCTGTGTCCTCAGAGCAGAGGCCAGTCTACCGGGCATGGCTGTTTTCTTTCTGCATCCCCCCTTGCTTCCTCCCTCCCTCCCTTCTTTCTTTCTTTACTTCCTTCCCTTTTTCTTTCTTATTTCTTCTTCCTTTCTCTCCCTCTTCCTTCCTTCCTTTCTAGCTTTCTTTTTCTCCCTCTTTCTCTCTTTCTTTCTTTCTTTCTTTCTTCCTTTCTTTCCTCCCTGCAGCAGTTATCCCTGGGGCTCAGTGCCCACACTACAAATTCTACACTTCCAGTGGCCATTTTTTCCTGTCCACCCCCATTTATTATATTTGATTGGACAGAGAGAGATTGAGAGTGCAGGTGAGATAGACATGGAGAGAGAAAGACAGACACCTGCACACCTGCTTTACCACTCATGAAGCACCCCATGGAGGTGGGGAGCGGGAGGGAGCCTGAAGCCGGGTTCTTGTGTGTGGTGCTGTGTGCGCTTACCCTGGTACACCCCGCCCGGCCCCCTCCTTTCTTTTTAATTGCTACCAGGGTATCTCTGGGGCTTGATGTCAGCACTGTGACCCTACTGCTCCCTCTGGCCATTTTTTCTTCCTTCCTTCCTTCCTTCCTTCCTTCCTTCCTTCCTATCTTATTTGATAGGACCGAGAGAAATTGAGAGGGAGGAAGAGACAGAGAGGGAGAGAAACACCTGCAGGCCAGCTGCCCTGCTCATGCAGCTTCCTTCCCTCCTGTGCTGGGGAGCTGGGGGGGGGGCTTGATCTTTCCCCACCTGCAGGGGGAAAGCTTCACGAGTGAGCGGTGGAGCAGGGCTGCAGCTGTCTCTCCCCTCTCTACCTTCCCCTCTCTTCTCCATTTCTGACTGTGTCTATCCAATAAATAAATAAATAAAGATAATAAAACATAGTTTTTATTAATGGTCACTACAAAAAGAGTCAAAATCTAACAGACCAAGGGTTGACAAAACTAGAAATAAGCAGGCACTCCTACAGCTGTTAAAGGCCAGAACCCACTTTCTAGACAGAACCCCTTTTAGCGGCTAACAAAAGGCAAAGACCCCAGCTGGCAAGATCAGAGGCCAAGTAGCTGTCTCTACTGCAGCATCCATCTCCATGGTTCACACGTGCCGTGGGAAGGGGATAGGGAAAGAGGTCCAACCCCCCCCCCCCGAGTGAAACATTGAAATGAAGTCAGGTCCCGGCGGCGTCTCCTCTCCCTCCTCAAGAGAGCAGCCTGTGCAGTGCAGGCAGGGGCGCAGGGAAACAGGCCTCCTGCAGCTGCGCAGACAGGAGGTGCCCCAGCCTCTGTGGGAAGTGCAGCGGTTCCCGAGGGCTCCTCTAGAATCCCCCCTCACCGGGCAGCCCCACTTCCAGGTCGAAGTCTCCACTGGGCAGCAACACCCCCCCCCCTAGAAGCTTCTGACGGTGCTGCAGCTCCTGGCCCTGGGCTGTGCGCATCCCATCAGAAGGCACGAGGCTCACAGCTGGTGTGTGTGTGTGTGTGTGTGTGTGTGTGTGTGAGAGAGAGAGAGAGAGAGAGAGGGAGAGAGAGGGAGGTGAAAGCAGGCAGGCAGCATTGGGCTACGAGCACTCTTCACAGTAGCCAAAGTGGAGCAGCCTGATGCCTGTCAGATGAACAGAGGCAGGTACGTTCTCAGACACAGGCACCTCAATGCGCCCTTGGGAAAGATGACAGTTACTTCATAGAGAAGGAACCCAGAGGGACAGGAGTCACTGGGACGAGTGTCAGGACCGGGCAGTGGGGGGTGGGGTGGGGAGTGGACTCAGTCATCACCGGGGTGGACATTCTGCTGGTGAGGGGAACACCTCGCGGAGTAGATTGGAGTTGGAGATGCAGTTTGAGTTTACTAAAAATAAAGGGAACCATATAGATTCCTTGTCTTTCTCCTTTCTTTCTTTCTTTCTTTCTTTCTTTCTTTCTTTCTCTCTCTTTCTTTCTTTCTTTCTTTCTTTCTTTCTTTCTCTCTCTCTCTCTCTCTTTCTTTCTCTCTCTCTTTCTTTCTTTCTTTCCTTCCTTCCTTCTCTCCTTCTCCTTCTCTCCTCCTCCTCTTCCTTCTGCTCCACCTCCAGGGTCATCTCAGTGCCGGCACAGTGAATCCACTGGTCCTGGAAGCCATTTTTCCCTTTATTTTTTTTTCTCTCTCAAAATTTTTTTGGATAGGACAAAGAGAAATTAAGAGAGGGGGGGAGATAGAAAGGGAGAGACAAACACATGCAAACCTGCTTCACCTCTCATAAAGTGTCCCCCCTCCACAGGTGGGGGGAGGGATTAAACCATTTGGGTCTTTGTTCAAGGTACTATGTGCACTTAATCAGGTGCACCACTGCCCGGCCCCAAATCACTCACTTTCAGATGAGCTATTTTAAGGACATGCAAACACTCATTTGAAGGGACACGTGCCCCTGTGTTCACAGCTGCACTATTCACAACAGCCAGAGAGTGGAAGCAGCCTAAATGCCCATCCACAAATGACTGCATAAAGAAGTTATGGGATATACACTCCATGGAATACTACTCTGCCATCAAAAAAGATGATACTGTGTCCTTTGGGACAAGATGGATGGAACTGGACGTGATGCTTAGTGAAATAAGAGATGAAAGACAGCTGCTGATCGGCTTCATTCATGTGGAATCTTGCTGCACAAGAACTAAGAAAACCAGAAAGGCAGAAGCTGAGGGCCTGTGTCCTAGGCTCAGTGGGGCTGGTGCTTCTCACTGGGAGGCGGGAACACAGCGCTGGTGCTGGCTGCGGTGTGGACTATGCCCTGCCTTACATTCTTGTAAACCACTGTTAGTCACTGATAAAAGTGGCCTGAGAAAGTGAAAATGGACAGAAAGCATCTAGTTTATATTCTGTGTCCTTTGCACCAACAGAAGGGAACAGAAGCAAGAGACATGGTTCCCAGAGCCCCTTACACCGGAGGGATCAGGTCCAGGCTCTGTCCCTGGCAGGCTGGACACTCACCAGGTCAGAGGGCCCAGAAGCCACCACAGTTCATGACCATGTGACAGGGACACCCCCAATCTCCACGTCTCACTTTGTTCCTCTGGAGCTTCCCAAGGCTGTGGCCATGTCCTTCATCGGAATCCCTGTGAGTCTGCCGTCACTGAGCTGAGCCCCCAGGGCAGCCAGGGGCTGTCACCTCCACCCTGAGCTTGTCACAGGGGCAGCGCAGAGACATGAGGGGATAGAGAAGGAAGTGACTTCTAGTCAGTTCTGCTTTCAAATCAGGTGACACCGCAGAATCACCAAGCCCTGCCCTGTGTCCTGGTCCCTCCTGGCCCTGCTCCAATGTCACCCTTGGGTGGGCTTTGCCCTGAGAGTAGGCTGAGCATGTAGGGTCTGCTGACACTCAGATCTGCTCTGAGGGCCCAGAGCCTCTGTCCTTGTCCCATCCTTCAGGGATAGAGAGGCCCCAAAAGGGCCCTTCCCCTTCCTGTGAAGACACACAGGGAACCTATAAAGTGTGACACCCAGCTGCACCTTGTTGCATCCTGGGGTGCTCTGCCCTGCCAGCCCTGGGCCTCCCCAGCTCTGTACCCTGGGGGCCATGGGAGGCAGCCCCATCTGGACCCTCACTGCCCTTCTCTGCCTGGGTGAGCTTGGGGACAGAGGAGGGGTCCCCTCCCTCCAAGGTCCTGTCCCTGAGGGACCCCCTGACTCAGTGGGGGCAGGCCTTCTGGGAGGGGGTGTGCTCAGCACAGAGGGGACCCCAGGTTCATGGCCCAGACCAGGCCTGGAGCTGCTGTGTGTTATGGGTGGGTGAGTGAGGGTCTCACAGGGACTCTCTTCCAGGGCTGTGTAGGGGGCTGTGGGACCAGGTCCAGGCAGGTGAGTTCCCCCACTCCTCAGCCTCAGCCCAGGGACTCTGGGAGGTGGACACAGTTGTTGTGGGGAGGTACGCAGTGTGGGATGAGCCTGCTGGGGAAACTGAGGCAGAGGCAGCCCTGACTCTCAGCTCTGACTCCTCCCCAGGGACCCTCTCCAAACCCTCCATCTGGGCAGAGCCAGGTGCCGTGATCCCCAAGGGGAGCCAGGTGACCCTGTGGTGCGAGGGGTCCCTGCAGGCTGGTGGCTTCTGTCTGCATAAGGATGGGGGCTCTGCCCCCCATGTGACCAAGGTCCTGCAGGTCCCCAGCAACAAGACCGGCTTCTCCATCAACTCCGTAACTGAATTCAGAGCTGGGCTGTACCAGTGCTCCTACCTCAGCTCCAACATGTGCTCAGAGCGCAGTGAGCCCCTGGCCCTGGTGGTGACAGGTGAGAGGGGACCCGGGACCCTCCCCACGGGGGCTCCTCCTCACAGGAGAGGGACAGAGTGTGGGCTCAGGGGCCTCAGCCCACAGTGCAGCCTGTGGTGTTGGGGTGACGGCCCCCTAACACAGCCCTCTTCTCCCTCAGGAGTGCTCCCCCCACCCTCCCTCTCAGCCCACCCGAGCCCTGTGGTGGAGGCAGGAGGGAGGGTGACCCTCTCCTGCAGCTCAGAGACAGCATCGGGCACTTTCCACCTTCTGAAGGAGGGGGGCGCTGACCCCCACACACACAAGATGTCAACATTCACTGGGGGCAAGAGCCGGGCGCAGTTCCTTGTTGGTCCTGTGACCTCCTCCCACGGGGGCACCTACAGGTGCTACGCCTCCTATAACAACAACCCTCAGGTGTGGTCACAGCCCAGCAACCCCCTGCACCTGAAGGTCACAGGTGAGGGACTTTGCTTGTTTCTTTTTCTCCCGGTTCCCAAATGACATCCCTAACCCTGTGTCCAGTGGAGTCAGGTGTGTGTGGGGGTCCTGCCCTCCTGGGGTCAGGGCCTTGGTGTGGCGCTGAGGGAGGGAGCAGCAGGGACTCTGTTGCCCTGTGGCTTGTGGCCTCATGTCCCCTCAGTGCCCTGTCCCCGTGCCTTCAGCTGAGCACAGCAGCCCCCTCATGGCCCCCACTCTGCACACTGGGGGTAGCTACTGGCTTCAGGCCTTGGTCTCTGCACTCAGCCTGTCAGGAGAGCTGAGCCTGCTAAATCTGAGTGGGGGTACAGCACAGGGTTCTGCAAACAGACTCTCCTGCCTGAGGCTCTGAGGCCCAGGTTCAATCCCCTGCACCACCATCAGCCAGAGCTGAGCAGGGCTCTGGAAACAAAGAAAAAAAAAGAGCAAAATCCTATCAGGCTGGGTCACCCAGGGGCCAGGAACTTCCTCTGGGCCTCTTTCCCTGCCTGAGCCACAGGGTGAATGTTGTGGCCACAGTGAGGGAGAATCCACAGCCAGAGAGACGGCTTAGGGCTTAGTCAGACCCAACCAAGCACCACCTCTGGCCCCTTCCTTTGGCTCAGGGGGTTCAGATGGCACAGGGCACCAAGGCCCCCTCTTCAATGGCACAGGGCACCAAGGCCCCCTCGTCTCCCTTCCTGCTCTGATTGGGATCCTGGTGGCCGTCCTCCTGCTGCTCTCCCTCCTCCTCCTCCTCTCCTTCCTCTTCGGAAGCCTGCATCATCAGGGGGAGCACAGGCTGCTGTGTGAGTGGGGCTGGGGTGACCAGCCACAGGGGCGGTGGGCTCCCCGTGGGCCCAGGACAGACAGAAGCAGGGATGGGGAGCAAGGTGGCTCTGGGTGTCTGACCTACAGAGAAAGCAGAGCAGTGAGGGCTGGTCCCTGGCTTCCACTCCTGAGCTCCTGGGACACACGGACTGTGGGTACCGGCCCTCTGGAACCCTGTGTGCAGGGGGGTCACCCCCAGGCAAGACTCACTTTTCACTCCCACAGGGGCTGCCGGCCCAGAGCCACAGGACAGAGGCTTGCAGACCAGGTACCCCCCACCCCGAGGACCCTCCATCCCACTCACAGCCCCTGCCTGCCCTGACACTGCGTCTCCCCTCCCCCCACAGTGCTGTGGCCACTCCCCAGGAAGACGCCCTGAGTGAGAGGAAGAGGAGGAGCAGCCAGGGGGACAGAGGTTTCTGGGTGAAAGGGCTGGGAGGAGTGGGGGTGGGGTGTGGATGGAGACCCACCTGTGTGACCTGGTCACCCCTCCCCCTGCATGCCAGGGCCCCACTGGGGAGCGGGGTGGTCACAGCCCTGAGAGATCTTAGGGGTCCCCACATGCCCCCCTGTTCTGCCCCCCAGATGCTGCAGAGGCAGAGACGCGGCCTGAGGAGGGGGCACAGCTGGACTGTCGGGTGAGCCCTGCTCCAGCCCAGGACAAGGACCTTCCCGTCCCCACTCTGACTGCAGTGCCCTGTCCGTCCCCAGCGTCCCAGCTCTCAGACCCAGCTCTCCTGCAGGTGGGGTCCCCTGACACCCCACCCTCCTGATTTCTGAGGCTTCCTGAGCCCCCGGGGTCTCCTCCCTGCCCCCTTGTCCTCTGTCTGACCTGAGTGTTGGGGTGAAGCCCCAGGGGACAGCTGGACAAGGGGCCCTCCCACCTCCGCCATCTCTCCCTCCTCCAGCACTCTTGGGGGCTCTGTCTGTGGGCTGGCAGTGAGCAGACTGTCCTCGTGCCCAGTGCCCTGGGGGTCTATGCAAATGAGCAGAGTGTCCCCAGAGCAAAGTGCCACCAGGAAGCCCCCAGGAGAGGGGCCTGTCTCAGGGGTGGTGGCCCTGAGACAGGTTCAGGGAGGACAGGCTGTCCACACCTGAGCCACACCCCGGGGCGTCTGCAGACCCTGCTGAGGATGGCTCCAGGGCCCCACAGGAACCGACCTGCCTGACAGCCTTGAAGACCATCTCAGGGCCCCTGGTGGCCAGGCCAGGCTGACCCCCACTCACTGTCTCTTAGCAGCCCAGGAGGGGTGAAGACCCCAGGAAGCCCCCTATGCCCAGCTGAACCAGGAGGGCTCAGACTGGGAGCGGCCAGGCAGGGAGAGGAAGGACAGAGCAGGGGAAGGGGACAGACATGCGGACAGTCAGGCAAGCCCCTTCCTCTCCACCCCGGCATCACACCGGCTCATGGATCCCCACCCTGCAGGCTGCCGCCTCCACAGCCCCCCAGGATGTGACCTATGCCCAGCTGACCCTCAGGCAGGGGACGGTGCCCCCTTCCTCCTGGTCAGAGGATCCCCCCGAGGAGCCCAGCCTGTACGCTGCTCTGGCCACCCAGTAGCCCAGGGGTCTGGGCCTCCCATGCCAGCCCCCCTCCAAGTGCAGAGCTGTCCCCATGGACACTTCCTGATGACCAGCCAGCCTGGACCCTGACGGCCACCCGGAGGCCCTGGGGCCCTTTGGGAGTCAGCTGGCTCTGCCCTCACACAGAAGGAATGTCCCACGTTTTGGAAATAAAGCGGCTGGCTCCTGAGTGACTGCTGTGTGGGTGACTGATGTGGGTGGACCCGGCTTCTTGGCTTCTCAGCGTCTGCAGGCCAGCAAGAGAGGGGCAGCTCCCGGACAAGGGGCCCTGGGCTGCTGTGTGGACACCCGGGGGCCAGGGGCGGCACGTCCCCGGGGAGCCCATGCCGCCATCTGAGGGGCAGGGGATAGTCAGCGGACAGGTGGCCTCCAGACCCACAGGTGAAGGGGACAAAAGAGGGGACAGGAGGGGGGCAGGTGGAGAGAGAACAGGAACTGGTCAAGCTGCCATGTGGCTCCAGCCAGGAGCTGTCCAGTCTAGGGCCACTTTGGGGACAGCTGGTGGCACCAGGGCAGTGGGCTCACCAGTTAGGGCCAGACCCAGGTGGGCAGCAGGTACCGGCCCCCACTGGTGCTCTGGGGTTGCCCTCACTTGCTGCTGAGGGTGCCGGGGCTCCGTGACTGTCTCCCCAGGCCCTCAGGGGCACTGCGGGTCTGCCAGCTTCTCACCAGGGCTCAGGGAGTTACCTGCAGTTTCTTGCCAGGCCCAGGGCAGCCCAGCCCCCTCTCCACAAGGTGCTGGTTGGTTGGTTGGCTTTTAAGCAGCTTGCTGCTCAGCTCTGGCTTGGGGAAGCTTGCGGAGGCTCCAGGAGGCTGGAACCTGTGAGCTCAGAGTTTTAGGCAGGAAGTCTTCTGCATAACCACTGGGCTATCTCCCCAGGGGATGAAAATGGAGCTGAACTGGGGTCTGAGTGCCCAGAGAACCAAGCTCTGACGCAGCTCCTGCAAAGGGCGTTTGCTTTATGGCCTCTGGGGTCCAGAGCCAGAGGACGGAGGCTCTGCGCTCAGTTGACCTCCCTGCTCTGGAGAGTCGGCCTTTATCACAGGTGGGGTGGTGAGGGCGGGAAAGGCGAGGGCGGATGTAAGGAGGACAACACCCCCTCCCAGGACGGGTGCATCAAAGCCCTGACCAAGGGCAAAGGGGCCTTGACTCTCCTCTGTTATGGGGGCTGCCCCTGTGGGTTTAGGCCCAAGGGCGCCTTCAGTTTCCAGGCTGCTTTTGGCTTTAGCAGATGAACGGATGGAGTTAACTGCACCCCAGTAACAGGTCACTGCCCCCCAGGTCACGCCCTGTCCTTGTGGGGCTGGCCGCAACAACAGAAACATCACACATTTCATGGGTGTCTTGAGATGGTGCCACCCCATCATGAGCCTGAGGGCTGAGGAGACAGCATGAGGGGTATGCAGACAGTCTGTCAGGCCCAAGGCTCTGAGATCGCAGCTTCACCCCTCCCTCCCCCACCCCAGCAGCACCACAGCTAAGCAGTGCTCTGGTAAGAACACAGACATTAACAAACATCAATGACCAAATGAAAGTTTCTTATAAAACACAGTTCTAGGGCCTCAAACCTACAACATGGGAAAATTGAGTCATTTCTGATAACAGATGAGTGGCTGAGAAAGATTAAGTCTATATACACGATGGAATAGTACTCAGCTGTGAAGAATGATGGACTTAGCACTTTCACCTCCTCTTGGATGGAGCTTGAAGGAATCCTGTGAAGTGAGATCAGCCAGAAAGAGAAGGATGAAGATGGGATGACCTCAGTCATGGGCAGAAGCTGAGAAATAGGAGCAGAAAAAGGAAACACAAAGCAGAACCTGGACTGGGCTTGGTGGACGGCACCAATTTCAAGGTCACAGAGGTGGGGGGCTTGGTGGAGGGCACCAATTTCAAGGTCACAGAGGTGGGGGCTTGGAGGGCACCAAAGTCAAGGTCACAGAGATTGGGGGGCTTGGTGGAGGGCACCAAAGTCAAGGTCACAGAGATTGGGGGGCCTGGTGGAGGGCACCAAAGTCAAGGTCACAGAGGTGGGGGGCTTGGAGGGCACCAAAGTCAAGGTCACAGAGGTGGGGGGCTTGGTGGAGGGCACCAAAGTCAAGGTCACAGAGATTGGGGAGGGGCTTGCAGGTCCTGGTGCTGATGGTGGAGGAGGACCTAGGTTGTGGGGAGAGTGTTTTGCAAAAAAACAGAGACGTTTGACACATGAACCAACAACTCTATTGACCGTAAACCACTAACCTCCCCAATGAAAATAAGAAGACCAGAGAGCCCAGGAAGTCAGCGAGCTGGGCTGCTGCGTGAACAGTCCAGACACAGAGAGCAAACCTTCCCGGGTGCGAGTGAGGAAGGGAAGAGAAGCCGCCAGTGCAGACAGGCCCGGAGCTGAGAAAAGAGTGGAGGCCAAGGAGCTCCTCCCAGAAAGCGTCGTTACAGGGACCCTTGTCAGCCTCAGAGCAGAAGAGAAGGCCGGCCTGGACTGCAGGGCTGAGGTGGGCCGTGCTGCAAAGTCCAGGGGTTGTGAAAGGCAGTAAGAGCCAGTGTAGCCACTGGACGCCGGCCTGGTAGACGCTGTGAGGAAAGGAGTGTCCCCGAGTGTGTGGTTCATGCAGGGGCACGAGAGGGAATAAGAGGGTGGTGTCTCTCTTGCTAAGGAGAGACTAAGCACTGACTCTCCAAACATTCCCCCCCCCCCCAGGCTGGGGAGTCTGACATGTGGGAGGAGAAATAGAGCAGTTACCAGAGACAGAGTGGGGAGAGACAGAGAAATACTGCTCAGTCACCGGGAGACAGGGTGGGGAGAGACGGAGAGACACTGCTCAGTCACCGGGAGACAGGGTGGGGAGAGACGGAGAGACACTGCTCAGTCACCGGGAGACAGGGTGGGGAGAGACGGAGAGACACTGCTCAGTCACCGGGAGACAGGGTGGGGAGAGACAGAGAGACACTGCTCAGTCACCGGGAGACAGGGTGGGGAGAGTCGGAGAGACGCTGCTCAGTCACCGGGAGACAGGGTGGGGAGAGACAGAGAGACGCTGCTCAGTCACCGGGAGACAGGGTGGGGAGAGACGGAGAGACACTGCTCAGTCACCGGGAGACAGGGTGGGGAGAGACGGAGAGACGCTGCTCAGTCACCGGGAGACAGGGTGGGGAGAGACGGAGAGACGCTGCTCAGTCACCGGGAGACAGGGTGGGGAGAGACAGAGAGACGCTGCTCAGTCACCGGGAGACAGGGTGGGGAGAGACGGAGAGACACTGCTCAGTCACTGGGAGACAGGGTGGGGAGAGACGGAGAGACGCTGCTCAGTCACCGGGAGACAGGGTGGGGAGAGACGGAGAGACGCTGCTCAGTCACCGGGAGACAGGGTGGGGAGAGACGGAGAGACGCTGCTCAGTCACCGGGAGACAGGGTGGGGAGAGACGGAGAGACGCTGCTCAGTCACTGGGAGACAGGGTGGAGAGACGGAGAGATGCTGCTCAGTCACTGGGAGACAGGGTGGGGAGAGACGGAGAGACACTGCTCAGTCACCGGGAGACAGGGTGGGGAGAGACAGAGAGACACTGCTCAGTCACCGGGAGACAGGGTGGAGAGAGACGGAGAGACACTGCTCAGTCACCGGGAGACAGGGTGGAGAGAGATGGAGAGACGCTGCTCAGTCACTGGGAGACAGGGTGGAGAGAGACGGAGAGACACTGCTCAGTCACCGGGAGACAGGGTGGAGAGAGATGGAGAGACACTGCTCAGTCTTCTAACTTCTGGCATCAGATTAGCAAGTTGGGAGGAAGCTCTGTGCACAGAGCACATGACATGCGTCAGCAGGTTCAGCCCCCAGCACCACCAGAGGCCGGAGCTGAGCGGGGCTGTGGCCTCTCTCATGCCCACACAGCCCTCGGGCAAAGCTGAGCCCCGTCGCCTACGGCATGGCGGCTCTAGCCAACTATAGGCCGTGCTCTCTGGGGTGTTGCTGTGGGAGGGGTGGTCATAGTGAGGTTCTCACCAAAAAGGAGAAGCTGTCGCCGTGGACAGACAGACAGAGAGGGTGTTAGGCAACACCTAGAACCATCTTCCCCTCAGAAGTGTGTCATCGAGGGGGCAGCGGTGAAGGGGCCTGACGGACATTCAGACAGAACAGGATGTGGAGACACAGGGGAAGCAGAGGAAGGACACTGGGAAGCTTCCCTCATTCCAGGTCCCATGGGAGGGGTGAGGAAGGGGGTCCTGACCCCACAGCCTCTTTCCCCCAACTCTGCAGTGAGCCCCCCCTCCTGGCTGTCGGGTCCCCTGGTGAAGTCAGGGGCGAACATGACCCTGCAGGGTCTCCCAGAGCTGGAGTCTGACAGCTGCATCAGCACCGAGAGGGGGTGTTTGGGACCCCCTGCACATGTGGGGCTGCTCCATCCAGGGGGCTCTCAGGCTCCTTCTCTGGGGGTCCCCGACACGGGCAGAGCTGTTGCAGGTCCCTGTGGCCCTCTCAGGGGGCTGGGTGTCAGGTTGGCCTGAGACAGCCTGAGGGTACATCTCCTGGGAACCGGAAGCCCAGGCCCTGACTGTGACCTCGAGCCCTGCCAGACATTTCCATTGGCTACACCAGGCTTGGTGGGCACCTGGAAGAGGCACTGGCCTCAGACTGAGCGTCTGGAGGGATTATTGCCCCCTGAGGAGTCGAGGGAGGAGGCAGAGCTGGGGACATGGACCTGTGAGGAAAGATGATGACTCCATCTCTGCTTCCCCGTGAGCTAGGAGCTGCTGCTGCCTCTTTCTAGCAGAAACCAACCGGACCCCAGGGATTCCCGAATGTTCTGAGCAGCTCAGCTGTGGAGTGTGTCACATCGAGCTGCAGGTCTTCCTCACAGAGGCGTCCTTTCTTCTGGTCAGCATCACATGGGGTGCCTCATGTCGCTGGTTGTGATTCTCAGCTGCAGGCATCAGTCTCCACATGGCTCAGTCGAGCCCTGGCTGCAGGCAGACTCCATGACTGTGAGGAGGGGGATCATCTTGAAAACCGCTGTTTGAAGAGCACCGGGGGGGGTGGAGGAGGAGAGTCTGGGCAAAGTTGCAGGAGCCCCACTTTCCTCTCTGGGCACTGTCTCTCTGCCCAGGTGTCAGGACGCGCCCTCCCTCCTGCCCGGCCAAGCCCCGCAGTTCCTCTGGGACAGTGGGTGAACCTTTGGTGCCGAGCCCACCACGGGCTCCACATCTTCAATCTGTACACGGACAGAGGACCAAATGCCTCTGGGCTGCAGGGAGAATATTCTAGAAGGCCTACGTCCTGGGGCCTGTCAGGGCAGAGCATGCTGGAACCTGCAGACGCCGCCGAGAGGTTTACCCAAACCCCCATCTGTGGATATCAGGCAGTGAGGCTGTGGTGATGGTGGCACAGGTCAGGGAGCTCCTCCCAGAGCTCTCCCAGGTGCTTCCTCACACCAGGCGCCCTATCCTCCCTGGGACTTCAGGTGCTGGTGCTAGTCAGGGTCTAGTCAGGGCAGCAGGACTCATCATTCCATGTGTGAAAAACTGTGAAAACACACACTGTCTATGCCTTAAAACAAAGACTGAGACACTTAGAATCATGAACAAGGCAAAATTCTTACATATATATATATGGGTGTAAGCACACCAAGGGCAATCTTCAGGATCTTTCTATACATTACTAGGAAAAAAGGATAGGGTACAGCCTGTCCTTTTCCCATTTGGAGAGAGGGAATTGGCTCACAATGTAACCATGTTCAGGAAAAAGGGGGTAGGAACGGATATGAGGAGGGGGCTGGGGAGTCTAAGCTAACTTTCAGGAACAACACGGCATGGTTGTGGTCACATAGACGTGTAAGGGTCAGGGGTCTGCAGTCAGACTGGATCAATAAACATCAGAGAAAAGACTACAACCAACTGGGCCATTTCTCACACACGTGTTTCCTACAAATCACACTGACACAGGGAAGACGGTCTGTGGGGCTCTGGAAATAATCGCCAATGTTTCTGCCTTGGATGCTACAGATTCACCAACTGATTGTGCAACTTTATTTTTAGGAGAAGGGCAAATCAAATGAAGTTGACATAGTCAGTACTTGACCTTGATATGGGGTAACTGCGCTGAATAATCCAGGTGAGGCCAGAGCCACCACCATCCTCATACAAATGAAGAAAGGAAGACAAAGTGTAGTAAGCAAAGGAATTTGAACAAAGGACTCACTCAGAGAGCGTGTCAGGGATAAACAATTTTTTTTTTTTACTTATTTTAGATGCCATAGAAAAATCACACAATTCATACAACACACAGTCAACCCGAAAAAAACCTCTTCATACTTAGTAGCTGTTTGCAGGTATGGTTCACTCACAAAGTGGTCACCACCCACTGGTTGCCAGGAGGAGGTCCTTTGTTCTTCTGATGCAACCAAATTAGTGAGGGGACTGCAGCAGCTGGGAAGCTTGTTACTGAGGCCAGCCTCCTGTGCTTTAAGACAGTGCCAGGATAGCCTGAGGGTACTTCTTCCCGCGCTAGTGCTCTCTGGGTTGGAGAGAACTCAACTAGAGCTGATCTAGGCTGCTGTGTGGGAGAGGGATCAGGAACTCGTGCTGCACCAACTTCCGCAGGAGATACACTCTGGAACTCTCGGAGCCGGAAAGCAATTTCCAAGTGTCTTTAATCAGAAGAGCAGCTTTTTTATACTCTCCAAGTAGGGTGGAAACAGGATGTGATATAGAGAGGGTGGAGAGAAAAGTGACTGGTGAAAATCAGGGTGTGACAAAGAAGGGATCAGGGTGTGACAAGGAGGGGGTGGAGCAGGCGAGAATCCTATCACTGAACCACCAATGCCCTGGAGTGCTTTATGTAACAGTGATTTATGTAAATAGACCAAAGCTTTGGATCAGTAAATCCCTATATAGGCATATGGTTAAGCAGAAGCCAGGGGGAGGTGGCATACTACCCAACAGGACAGCATGCCATTCAGTAAAGGTGGAATCGCTTCTTTTAGCTGATTTCTGAGCTTCTATTTATACTAAGCTTGCCTCTGGTTTCAGAGTTACATCTCCTTTGGCAAGGTTCGGGTTGACGTCTTATCTAATGCACACGTTTCTATCTTAGCACTCTATGCAGGCACACTATGGTTACTAAAGTTACACTTGGCTTACACGTTCATGTTCACTACAGTTATATATTCACTACATTAGGGTTACGTGTTCACTACACAGAGGCAGGAGACTGTTCAGTAGTAGTGATTACAAGAGACACTGAGGAGAAAGAGGAGCAAGTGAAGTGATGAAAACAGATGGAGTCCGAGAGAAAATTAATAGGTGGCATACAGACAGATGTATCAACAGGCAGACACACAGATACAACTAGCCAATGTCTCTGAAAAGGAAAAAGTGAGAGACTGAGAATGAATGAAAACATGGATCAAATCCAAGAAGAGGCAGCGAAAATTTAAAAATTCCCAAGAGATAGTTATGCCATGAGAACAAAAAAGAAGTTGCATGGAGGGCATTGGAAGCCGTCCCTCTCAGTTCCGCAGGACCCCGTGGTGGCATCAGGAGACAGTGTGACCCTGCCTACAGCTCTAAGAGCCCCTTTGATGACTTCCATCTCTCTAGGGAGGGAAAGGCCCTGCTGCTAAGTTTCCTGCAGGACACAGGCTCAACAGAACAAACATTCCAGGCCCTCTCCCCTCTGGGCCCTGTGGCCCAGCCCACAGAGAGGCCTACAGGTGCCATGGCTCCTTCAGGGACTCTCCCTACACAGGGTCAGCTCCCAGTGACCCGCTGCTCCTGTCTGTCACAGGGGAGGCGACCCCGTGCCTGGAGCCTTATGCTATGAGGGTCATCTTTGAGGGGTCCACAGCTGATGGGGAGATGAGGAGGTTCTGCCAAGGTTAAGGGCAGGTGGACAAGGAGAGACACAGGGAGAGATACTGATCTGTTGTGTAATGTAATTGATTGGCTGGAGATGGTGTCGCCCAGAAGCCTGACCTTCTTTGCTTGAGTGCATGTGGCGACCGGATGCTGGAGGCCGTGGTGCCGGGGAACAGCAGGATGGCTCTTTATCCGGGACTTGGACACACATAATTTAAAAAAATTATTTATTTAAGAAATTACAGAAGCCAGACCTTCCAACCTCTGCAACCCACAACGACCCTGGATCCATACTCCCAGAGAGACAGAGAATGGGAAGGCTATCAGGGGAGGGGGTGGGATGTGGAGATCGGGTTATGGGAATTGAGCAGAATTGTACCCCTCTTATGCTATGGTTTTGTTAATGTCTCCTTTCTTAAATTAAAAAAAGAAGAAAAAAATAAAGGAGACATTAACAAAACCATAGGATAGGAGGGGTACAACTCCACAAAATTCCCACCACTCGATCTCCATATCCCCTCCCCTCCCCTGATAGCTTTCCTATTCTTTATCCCTCTGGGAGCATGGACCCAGGGTCATTGTGGGTTGCAGAAGGTGGAAGGTCTGGCTTCTGTAATTGCTTCTCCGCTGAACATGGGCGTTGACTGGTCGATCCATACTCCCAGCCTGTCTCTCTCTTTCCCTAGTGGGGTCGGGCTCTGGGGAAGCCGAGCTCCAGGACACATTGGTGGGGTCGTCTGTCCAGGGAAGTCTGGTCGGCATCATGCTGGCATCTGGAACCTGGTGGCCGAAAAGAGAGTTAACATACAAAGCTGCGACGGACCGCTCAGGTCGGGGAACAGCAAGAGTTGTCTGGTCTGCTGAAGAGAGCCCCGGGTGGGTCAGGAGTCGGCGCAAGGGAGAACAGATAGACACCACACTCTATTGGAGGATGAATCTGAACTCAATGTTTATTAGACAGGCAAGTGTTTATATACTTTTTTTTAGCATTTACATATTTTGAAAGCAGGAATCTGGAACAGAAAGTAAAGCATTTCTGATCATTGTGGTTATTTCAAGGGAGTGTCAAGCCCTGCGGGAGTAACCTGCAATGCATTCATGAGTAGGAGCTCTCTGTAAAAATTTAACTTTCTCCCTATTGTGAAAATCTAACTCCCTCCTTAATCATGGGGGGGGGCAGCGTAAGCTAAGGCTTTGGTTTCTAAGGGGGGCAACATATGTCTGATTGAGAAATTTTCTTGAAAGTGTATGTTTGTCTTCTATTTCTTGGAAATGTGAGTCATTATGGACTGTATCCCGGGCTGGGCCTCCGGGAATCAGTGACTGAGTATCCTGGTCATTTGTTATTAATCTAGAGACCAGGGCAGCTTATCCCCACCTGTTCCCGCCATACATAAGACTCACTGTGTGTTGTTCGGCGCCACGGAGAGGAGAGAGAGGAGGTCTGGGGCGAAGAGGGAACAAAAATCTTTATTTGCGCTGGCACCTCAGAGTTGGGTGTGAGAGAAGCAGGTTGGGCCACGTGGAGGTAGCGAAAATGGCTGCCTCACGCAGTAACCTTTCCTGCGTCTAAACACCGAAGTGGACCGCTGGCAAGAGAACGAGGTGCGGAAGAAGAAGGGCTTTTATAGGAGTAGTTTTCAAGAGAATGGGAAGGGGGAGGAGTAACCATAGCACTCCAAATATCGTGGGGAATAGACAATGCCCTGAGGGCACAACATGGCGGAACAGGCGCTCCGAGAATGTCCCAAATCTCGTGGGAAATAGCAGTAGCCTGAGGGGTCAACATGGCAGATGTGACTGCATCTGCACAATTTCCCAGCACTGTGATCATAAAAATAAGGAATTGTAATCTAAATTTAATCGGCATGCCATGTCCCGTTCCCAGAATCACTCTTCCTTGAAGATGTGGTTCCCGGGTGCTGACTTTGTCAGACCCTTCGTTTCTGGTTTGATATGGACGTGGCACAAAGCCAAACAAATTGCTGAACAATCATGGACCTAAAGGCTGGAATAGTGCAGATGAAGTGTTGTGTGTGTGTGTGGGGGGTACTCTCTGCAGACTCTTGTGTACATCTGCTTGCAGGTATATATTTATCCCTGGTTTATGGACATGTGTGAACATATGCTCTATCTCAGGGGACCTGGTCTATATCTAGGTTTGGGAGCTTCATTGGGGAGTGGACCACCTGGAATTAGAGAATACTATGAAAGGAAAGGTCTCACCGGAGTGATGAAGCTGAAGCAAACCAATGGGACTATATCAAATTGAAAAGCTTCTGCACAGCCAAAGAAACTATCACACAAACAAAGAGACCCCTCACAGAATGGGAGAAGATCTTCACATGCCAGACATCAGACAAGAGACTAATCACCAAAATATACAAAGAGCTCAGAAAACTTAGCACCAAAAAAGCAAATGACCCCATCCAAAAATAGGAAGAGGATATGAAAAAGACATTAACTTCAGAGGAGATCCAAAAGGCTAACAAACATATGAAAAACTGCTCCAGATCACTGATTGTCAGAGAGATGCAAATAAAGACAACACTGAGATACCACCTCACTCCTGTGAGATTGGCATACATCAAAAAGGACAGCAGCAACAAATGCTGGAGAGGCTGTGGGGACAGAGGAACCCTTCTGCACTGCTGGTGGGAATGTAAATTGGTCCAGCCTCCGTGGAGAGCAGTCTGGAGAACTCTCACAAGGCTAAACATAGACCTTCCATATGAACCAGTGATTCCTCTCCTGGGGATATACCCCAAGGATTCCATAATGCCCAATCAAAAAGATATGTGTACACCTATGTTGGGGCTATGTGTAAGCTTGATAGAGCTTAAGGAGAACTCCCTCCCATCCTTGGATGGAGGTCTGAGAAGACACCCTCTTGTCAGTCTCTCTCAACCGAGGTGAGCAAAGGGGAGAAACCATCTCTCAGACTGAGTTCTTCCCTTCTTGACTCTCAAGCCTACAGAAACTCCAATACACTTCTCCATTAACTGCAGACCACATGGCCTGCCTGCCTTATGGTTCATTCAAAGTTCACATAGTCACCCAGAGTTCACACAACCACCCCACTTCTGATCACTAGAGAAAGCATACTCCATCACACACCTCTCTGACAACAGTCAGTGAAGCACCAAACTTTATTTCCTTATAGCTTTGATACCTACCATGCTCTGTTTATCTTTACCCTATCTCACCCTGCTGACTTAACCCCTGTGTTTCTCTGATACCTTTGGATAATTAAGTTGCTTGCATCATGGAGAATAATTGTCTTGACCTTTATGTATCTCATCAATTCCTGTCATACCAGCCCCCTACCATGGGGGCAAGCTGACCTTTAAGAAACCTGTAATTTCTGACATATTTGAATAATGTTCTTTGTTTGGTTTTCTATTTAAACCTTTGCCCACCTGCTACTAAACGAGATCTGAGCACACTGCAGTCTCCCCAGTGTCTTTACCTCGTGTTGTCCCTTTCTCCTGGAGATCACCCCACCAGAAAGCCTACACACCTATGTTCATAGCAGCACAATTCATAATAGCTAAGACACACGTAAATTTTAACCTTGCTAGTTATCCTTCTCATGATTTGGCCGGCTCTTAACCCTGATTACCTGATACCTTCTCTGGGACATGGTGACCCCAGCTAGGCTTCCCAGGACCTGCAAGACCACTGCTGACTGCAACAGTGAACTTCAGGTAACTGACTCACGTACTTTTTGGGCCTAGCATGTTCTCAACCCCAGCTGATAACTGCTTATTTTGCAGTACCTAGATATTTGTCCTTTACCCCTGAATCACCCTAACAAAGCTTTGAATTGTTTAAACCCACTCCCAGCTGCCCTGTGGCTCTTTATGCAACATGCAGCAGCAAAAGTCTTTTGTTTTAGTTACAACACTGTCCAGTGTTACAAAGTTTCTGTTTCGAGACAAGCACATTCTAGAGGCCAAATGTGCACACAGCATGGCAGCTGGAATTGACCTCAAGGAACCGGCTAGTTGGCATTGGTGACGGTAGCTGACCTCGTGTGTTTTCAGCACACCTGCACCCACGCACCATGGTACCATATGAGAGACGGGCACTTGGTGGGGGTGATTCTCTCAACATCTGTGTGTCAAACAGCGAACTGTACACACACCTGCAGACTGGTTGTGTCTGCCAGCCGTGGGCTTTCGGGGAACCAAGATTCCGGCCGATGCATTTTTGTCGAAGAACTATGACATTCAGTGCAAGTACGGAGATAAAATGTATTAGGTGAATGACAGAGATTCCTCTTCTGAGGGTTTTTAATTTGAGTTCATGAATTATTACAGGACAGGAGGTGGAAGGTAATGTTATCCATGAAACGATACCAGAAATAGCCTGGTATCTTCACATCTTAACTTGAGTCTCTCTGTCTCTCTCTCTGCATTATCTCTCTGCCTGGAGATGAAGGAACTGAATGATACCTTAGTGTGAGGTTTGTTCAGGGCAGTGCTCAGGCCAGGTGTCCAGCATCCCCATCCTCCGTGGTCACCTTCCTGTGTGACTGGGGAGGGCAGCAAGCAGGGGTGAGGACACAGGTGACATCCTCTGAGGTGGCCCAGGGCTCAACTTCTGTCCTTCCTGACAGATCACAGTCATGGCCCCCCAAGTGGCCGAGCCTCCTGGGTCTGGGTAAGTTGGGGGGGGTCATAGTGTCAGTCAGACTCTGCAGCCCCGCCTATGCTCCTGGGTCCAGAAAGCCCAGGGTCTCCTGAGAGCAGCCATGTGCTGGGCTCTTCTTGCAGGGTTCTGCCTGGCACAGAAGATCTGGGCAACACAGGGTGAGTCCTTCCTTCTTGCCACTGTCGTGTGGCCAGACAGACGGGATGCCATGGTCTCTGTCATTCCTGGCCTCCCGCCTGGATGTCCCAGAGTCCTGGGGCTCACTGAGGGGGGCTGTGATGTTGGGAGCTGGGATCTGTCCTTTCTCCATGAGGGGACACAGCTGAACTCAGAAAGTGCTCTCAGGACCAGGACCCCCACCTGCCCTTGAGGAGGGGCCTGTGGATGCTGCCTGGGGGTGGGGGGAGAGGACTCAGCAGACAGGATTCCTCACATGGGACTTCACTGATGCGGACATGAAGAATAGAGCAGGTCCAGAAGCCCTGGTTTTCACCATACTTCTCTTCCTCTCCCCACAATGCTCCATGTTTGCTGGCATTTTAGGAGACCCAACTGTGCTTCTGACCCCCATCTGGCTTAAGGTTCCCTCCTGCAGCTTCTCTGGTATCCACACGGGATGGGTCCCTGTCTGCCAGGGCACCCTGGATGCCAGGGGCTTAGATGGGAAGCAGCCCTGGGAGGATGGAGGAGGAAATGCCCTGAGGGCAATGGGGCTCCCCCTTTGCCCTCTGAGGCTGAACCCCTTCTCTCCAGGTGCAGACAAGCCCTCTCTGTCAGCCCGGCCAAGCCCCGTAGTCCCCCTTGGAGGGCAGATGACTGCAATGTGTCTCTCCTGTTCACACTGTTCACACTGTTCTCCTTATGTTCACACTGTTCAAAGTAGGAGGGGCACTGATCCTGAGATCCACGTCTCCTCAGTGGCAGCTTCACCCTGAGCCCAGTGACCTTGAGGCCCTCTGGGTGCTACTGCACCTCTGGGTGTCAGTCACAGCCCTGGGTGGTCGGCATCCAGTGAGCCCTGGAGGTCAAGGTCACAGGTAGGAGAAGCCCATCCCTTGTCCACATGTGTCCACTGGCCCCTGTGAAAAAGGTGACCGGAACGCTCTTACCTGTACCCCAGGAGTGTTTGTGAAGCCGTCCCTGTCAGCTCACCCAGCCTCCCTCTTGCGGACAGCAGTGGCAATAGCCCTGCACTACCATGCAGACATGGCGTTTGACACTTTACTGCTGCAGAAGGATGGGGAAGGGGGCCTCTCAAGCAGCCTGCAGAGAGCACTTCTCCCAGAGCCAGTCAAGTCAGCTTCTCCCTGGGCCCTGTGTCACCCAGACAGTCAGGGACCTACAGGTGCTACAGCTCTCCCCGTCACACCTCCTACGGGTGGTCAGCCCCAGTGCCCCCCTGGACCTTGTGGTCACAGGTGAGCATAGCCAGCCTGAACCCCCTACTCTCCATACTCCAGGCCCCCCTGGGTGATGCTGTGTTGAGTAAAGGCTAGCTAGTTCAGGGAGAAGCTAGATTCTTCTTCTAGCATTTGCCCTTCTAGAAGCTAGATAGGACCAGGGAACAAACTCTTGTAATCATTCAGTAGAAGGTCTGTGTTGTGTTCAGGACCTCAGACCAGCACCACCATGCAGGCAGCCAGGCCCGGGGTGTCAGCATTTGCAGGCAGAGGAGAGTGAGGGACAGTCCATGGCGGGGAGTGACACCAAAGGAGAGGGGACACAAGAAGGAGCAGAACACTCAGGAAGTGGAGGCGATCTGAGAACCGGGAGACGCAGGCTGGCAGGGGGAGTCTGCACATGGGGTGCTGTCCCCAGGGCGGCTCTGGGTCACGGCACTGTGCTCAGAGACCCTCGGAAGCTCCAGGTGTCTGTGGAACACGTGCGGCGTGGACTCCCGCGTCGCAGTGAAGGAGAGCAGGACGGTGACTGTCTCCAGAGTGGAGTCACAGTGTCTCAGAGAGGACTCGAGTGACCTCACTCACGCTGGCATCACAGACGCACTGAGAGAAGGAGATGATGGAGGCTGCTTTCGGGTTTTGTTTAATGAATGAATTGCTGAAAGGGTACCACAGGCACATGGGATCTTACCACTGTGCCATGTTTCTCAGAGAGAGCTGGAGAGAGAAAGGAAGAGAGAGAGATGGTGGAGGTGCTATGGCAATGAAGGAGACAGAGGCATGGAGAGAGACAGGAAGCGTTAGAACCCACCCCCACCCCCAGCTATCTCTCTGGCCAACAACTTCCGGTTTTTGTGGTTGCTAGGGTTTTGTCACTTCAGACTGATCTTTTTTAGAGAGTGAGAGACAGATATTTATCTGGTTCAGGCAAGGACCTTACATCTGAACTTGAACTGTTTTCTCTTCTACTACAAGGACATTTGGAGCAGCAGGTGTGAGAGAGGTGGTAGAGAGATAGGCCCACTGAGACTGGAGAGAGCGTAGCAGATAAAAGTGTCTATAGTATCATCCATAGACACTTATCGGGGGTGTTAAAATGCTCATCTTGACGCACATCTGCACCCTGTATTCACAGCCCCATGTGAAGGCCAACCTCACGGCCATCGACAGATGACTGGACAAGAGCTGAGAGAGACAAGCAGGTCCACAGTCAAGGAGACGGGCAGTCAGCAGAACGGCCCACCTGGTGGGGACAGCAAAGCACCAGAGTGACGAGAGAGAAGGACTCAAATGTCAGAGAGAGGCGGGTTGACAGGGAGAGCCCAGAGGGTGGCCCAGCTGGGGAGATGCAGGACGAGGCTGCCTCTTAGGAGTGAAGGCTTTGCAGAAGGGGAGGATGTGGGCAGAGCTGTGTGTGTAGGAGGGACATGGGGGTCTGTGTACAGGGAAGGGCTGGGATGGAGCCATGCACCCAGGAGTGATGGGAGGGATGGAGATGGTGGGAAGGACATGACGGGGGCATGGGGTTATTTATTTATTTATTTATTTATTTATTTATTTATTTATTTATTGTATAGACACAGAGAGAAATTGAGAGGGGGGGAGACTGAGGGTGAGAGAGAGACAGGGACACCTGCAGACCTGCTCCACCACTCACAAAGCTTCTCTCCTGAAAGTGGGGACTGGGACTCAAACCTAGGTCCTTGTGTCTTATAATATATACTTCCAACCAGGTATGCCACCACCCAGTCCCAAGTTTTATCTTTAAAAACAGACACAGCCTGAGTGATTCAGTGACAGATCACAAGTAGGGTGCTAGCTTGGTCATGGGCAGGACCCAGGTTCAAACCTGGCCCTCACCACACTGAAGGAGGTTTCAGGTCTGTGGAGTATTTCTCTCTGTCTCTCTATCTCTGTGCTGCTTTTATCTGAAAAGTTGGCCTGGAGCCATGAAGCCCAGTGGCCACAAACAAACAAACAAACAGCACTGTGCTCTTAGAACCAAATGGAGGCAGGTAAGTCCAGGTGATGATGCTAAAGGAGGTGAGTTGGGGAGGAGGAGACACTGTAGGGGTGGTTCAGTCACCCAGGGAATAGAACTACCAGCAGTAACTCAGTCGGCAAAACTAAGAACAGCCTAACTCGCTCTCTGACTCTGAGATTGGGGTTGTTATTGGAGAGTCTGTGGAGACAAGGTGAGTGATGGGGAGATGACCATTTAGTGTAATGGTGCTGGGACCCAGGCGGTGAATCTGGAGAGTGTTACACACACCACATACACACAAGTTTTGTTTAATGAATAACCCCACACACACACATATATATGACACCGCACAGTCTCTCTCTCTCTCTCTCTCTCTCTCTCTCTTACACACACACACACACACACAAACTACACAAAATCAATGAAAAGTGTAAGCAAATCATGCCACAGGAACAGTAACTACACATGTGTGTCTGGTGGCTCCCACAGTCACACCGCTGTGTTACCAGACATTTCACTGCTCATTTGACACTCAGCAGGCAGCACACACACACAGGCTGCTGGACAGCACAGGAGAAACACAGGAAAACCCAAAGATAACCTCTAGGTATCCAGCACGCGCAATGAGTTCAGCAGAATCTCTGGGAATTGTGGGAAAGTCATCACCAAATCCTTCAACCACGGAGCCTCTGCTAAGGAGTCTGGGTGGCTGGGCAGGAGCATGGACGTCCTGAGACTGCTTTCACCTGAGTATCTAGCGCAGGGTCTAGGGAGAAGGGCCCAGGTCTTGGCGGCACCCAGGTCCTTGCTGGTTGCACTGTGTGCTCAGAGCTCAGGCCTTGCTGCCGCCTTGGCTGACCTTGAGCTCCATGTATGTAGTGGGCTCCACTGAGGGGCTCTCAGGATGCAGGGAAGAGGGACGAGATCCCCTCTGTGGGCTCAACAGCACATGCTCTGTGTCTCCAGGGTCCTGGGAGAGCAAAGGAAACTTGGGCTGAGTCATGGCAGTCAAAGGTGGGGCCTCTGGCCATGTGGAGTGGCTGCGGCTGTAGTGGACTCACCCCTCCATGCAAGTCTTAGTCTCCCCTGGACTCTGTGTTCAAGATGGTGGATCCTGTGAGGGGAAGAGGGGCTTCTCTTGCCCCCGCACCACAGATGGAGACGCCAAGAACCGAGCAGGGCTATGCTGAACCCCAGGTTGCTCAGGTCTCTGTCCTCGCTCAGTTAGACCACCACACCCCACATGCAGCCATGAGGTTCTGCTCTGACCCAGGCCCATGGCCCCACCCTCACCTTCTCTACTGGCCTAGACTGTTGGCAGGTCACTGGCTTCCTGCAGTGGCTGGTGAGCTGATGACTCAGGAGGGGCAGGGACTATAGGCTCTTTCTCCCTCAGACACTTCAGTACTGAAACCACCCCTCAGTGGATGGAAAGTGGACATGCCTCTCTGCCCCCATCCCATCGCCCACAACCCCACTTCCAGGAGGTGGCCTCTGCTCTCTCAGACTTACGATTCTGGGTGCAATACCTGGAGCAGATCAGAGCAGCAAGGGAGATGCTCGTGGAGACGAGAGCCACAGAGAGGACAGTGAGGGTGGGTGGCTTGCTGGTGAGTCCTGGGGGGAGACGTGCTTCTGCAAGTGGGTGGGATGGAGCCTGTCAGGGAGCAGTCTCTACCTGGGCCAGCACCTGTGGACCTCATTCCCTCCCTCGCCTCACTCATCACCCCCCAGGCTCACTGCCCATTGAACTCGGCACTCGGGGCCCCACCTGTGGGGATCGTCCCTGCTCTACACTTTTCAGGACGGGCCTCCTGTCATGTCACCGTGCCAGAAGCATGGCTCTGAGCTGTTCTGTCTGGAGCCCACTCCCACTGTGCCCTCAAGTCCCCACATAACCCTGCCCAGGCTTTATGGCTGTGGGGAGCTGACCCATTTAGAGCTGTATTTCTCTTCTCCCTCCATAGGGAATATCAGCGCAGCACCCAAGACTGATCCTTTTCCTTCTAGTGGTAGCTCCTTCACATCACAGAACGTTCACACACTTTTAAGGGCTTCCCAGAAATCCCCACACACACCCCCACACACCCCCACACACCCACAGACCCTGATGTGGGGAAGCCTGGTGTCTCTCTGGGCATGTGAGCCTCCCTCCCCTGGAAAAGGTCTCCGTCACAGATCTGGGAGGCTGGAGGCACCTGCCGAGTGGATGCTGCCCAGGCACAGGAGCTGATGCAGCAAGAGGACATCAGAGGGGAGGTGACCACCACAGAACCAGAGCTGGGGGTGCAGAGGCCACACCCAGGGGGAGCCCTGTCCTCCCCAGGTCGAGGGCTAAGACAGGGTGCTGACAGAAGACATACAGGAGCTCTAGGCAAGGGGGAGATACAGGGAGCAGGGGAGGCTGCTCAACCCCTGGAAGGTTGGCCTCCTTCCTCACGATCATCCTCAGGACCCGTGGAACCACCTGAGGGCCTGCATGAGGGCCCCTCCACAGCTCTGCTGTCAGAGCAGGAGGACCAGGCTGGACTTGGGGGCCTGCCTGTGATGGGGGGGTGTCGCCATGTTCAGGGGGCCCTGAGGAGATGAACCAGCCCAGGGACTGGAGCCTCTCAATCTCTACAGAGTCCCTGCTTTCCTCCTAGTGCCTCATCTCCTACCCCCATGAGTGGGCCCTTGGTCCCCAGTGAGTATGAAAACACAGGGGGAGGTAGGGTGCCCTGCCTTACACCCGGACACCCCTGGTGACGAACTCAGCCACCTCTGCTCTGTGATTCTCTGCGGCTTTTCCTCAGAAACCACAGGGTGACTGTCCCCAAAGGGAATCCTTCGCAGAGACCCTACAGCTGACAGACCTCTGTGCTCTGACTCCCTGTGCGACACTCAGGGCAGCTATGTCCTGACAGACAGAAGCATATTCTACACCCTCCCCAGCAGAATGTGGAAGCACCTCCCCATCTTATGAGACTCCTTGGATATGGCCTTCACCTCATCAGCTTAAGTTGCAGACATGGGGTCTCCCCTGTGACAGACAGGAGCAGTGGGTCACTGGGCTCTGACCATGTGTAGGGAGAAGGCCTGGAATATTCCATTGAGCCTGTATCCTGCAGGGAGCCTGGCTGCAGGGGCCTCCCCCTCCCTGGGAGATGGAAGTCATCAAAGGGGCTGTCAGAGCTGAGAGCCAGAATCACACTGTCCTGATGTCACTACTACAGGGCCCTGCAGAGCTGAGAGGGATAGCTTCCTGTGCAGCCCTGGAGAAGGAAGAGTCATGGGAAGAGAGTCCTCTCTCCAGCATCCTGCTCCCTCAGCTTCTCTCCAGTTCCTACCACAAAACCTTCTCTTCAGCATTGTCACTCTCTAGGTTTTGATTGCTTGGTTTGCTGCATGTGTTCACCTGGGTTCTCTTAGTTTAAGTCTCTGGCGTAGGAATTGGGTATTTATCTGTCATCCCTGTGTCCATCATTCTGTCTGTGTTCATCCATCTAAACTTGGATGCACTCCCTCAGTCTCTCTTTGTCTCTCCCTCTCTTTCTCTCTCCTATTTTACATTGCTCTCTGCAGAATTCCTAGTTATCTCTAATCAACTGGACTTTCCTCAGAAATGACCTTCAAATTTGGCCTAAGTCTCCAGTCACAGGGTCTCCTCACCTGTGACAGACAAGAGCAGCGGGTCACTGGGCTCTGACCATGTGTAGGGAGTTTTCCTGAGTGAACCATGGCACCTGTAGGCCCTTCCATGGGCTGGGCTCACAGGGCCCAGAGGGAAGAGGGCCTGGAATGTTCCATTGAGCCTGTGTCCTGCAGGGAGCCTGGCTGCAGAGGCCTCCCCCTCCCTGGAGAGATGGAAGTCATCAAAGGGGCTGTCAGAGCTGCAAGCCAGGGTCACATTATCTCCTGATGCCACCACGAGGCCCTGCAGGGCTGAAAGGGATGGCTTCCTGTGCATCCCTGGAGAAGAAAGGGGCCACTCAGCTAGACAGCTTCTGCCCGCACTGTCCTGACTGCCTGAGATGACGTTTGATTCTAGTTCCCAGGATGCTCCCCAGATCCTTTCCCCTTCCACCCATCCCATGGCTGCCACATGAGCTAAGGCCACAGGACACACAGAGTCAGATGAGGAGGCAGCTTGTGGGAGATGGGGGCAGATGAGTGGCAAATCTCTGTGTCCACCTGCTTAGCACGAGTGTGGAGATGAGAGGGAAGCCAGCTCACACCATCCCGAGCCTCTGCACCCAGCCGGGAGGATGGGCTCACTCCAAGCTGGACGTCTGTCTGCGTCTCTCACCCTGTGTTTACTTCTGGGACGGAGGATTTACGTTTTAACTGACATTCTGCATGGGTCCTCCTCTCACACTGTCTCTCAGCACAGCTCTACCTGGTCTCTCTCTACAAGACCCTTGCACTCATCTCCTCCTTGCTCTAAGGGGAAGTAGAGAGAGAGAAAGAGAGACACCCACAGCACTGTTTCACCTCTTGTTAAGCTGACCTCCCTGAGGGTGGGACCAGGACCTTGAATGAACATCCTTGAGCTGGGAACATATGTACTCAACTGAGTCACCACCAGCCAGCCCAGAAATATCTCCTTTTCCATTTCTACCTTAGTCATAATTGAAGTCTGAGAAAATCAAAGAGCAGGCATGAAAAGAGGACGTCCTTGGGGGCTATGGTCTGCCCACCACAATGTCCCACTTCCTGTATTAAATCACCTCTTCATAGAACACTTCAGTGAATTCTAGTTTTCTCTTATGCCCTGACAGGAGCCCCCCACTCCCCAGCCCCAGCAGACCCTGGGCTTAGAAAGTCAGGACAACTCTTCTGTAGCCGGCCAAGATGCCGAAAGGAAATAAGGCCAAGGGGAAGAAGGTGGCCCCGGCCCCTGCCGTCGTCAAGAAGCAGGAGGCCAAGAAGGTGGTAAATCCTCTGTTTGAGAAGAGGCCCAAGAATTTTGGAATTGGACAGGACATCCAACCCAAGAGGGATCTCACCCGCTTTGTCAAATGGCCCCGCTATATTCGGCTGCAGCGGCAAAGGGCAATCCTCTACAAGAGGCTGAAAGTGCCTCCTGCCATTAACCAGTTCACCCAGGCATTGGACCGCCAGACTGCTACTCAACTGCTAAAGCTGGCCCACAAATACAGACCAGAGACAAAGCAGGAGAAGAAGCAGAGGTTGCTGGCCCGGGCTGAAAAGAAAGCTGCCGGCAAAGGGGATGTCCCCACTAAGAGGCCTCCTGTCCTCCGAGCAGGGGTTAATACCGTCACCACCTTGGTGGAGAACAAGAAGGCTCAGCTGGTGGTGATTGCACATGACGTGGATCCCATCGAGCTGGTTGTCTTTCTGCCTGCCCTGTGTCGGAAGATGGGGGTTCCCTACTGTATCATCAAGGGGAAGGCCAGGCTGGGGCGTCTTGTCCACAGGAAGACTTGCACTACTGTTGCCTTCACACAAGTTAACTCGGAAGACAAAGGAGCTCTTGCTAAATTGGTGGAAGCTATTAGGACCAATTACAATGATAGATATGATGAGATCCGCCGTCACTGGGGAGGAAACGTGCTGGGTCCGAAATCAGTTGCTCGAATTGCCAAGCTGGAAAAGGCAAAGGCTAAAGAACTTGCCACCAAACTGGGCTAAGTGTACGCTGCTGTGTCTTCTGTACATAAAAATAATAAAAAAAAACTTTCATTCAAAAAAAAAAAGAAAGCCAGGACAGTGAGCACTGAAGCTGTGAGCAGCAGCTCTCAGACCTGTGACCACAATCGCCTGGGGGTCGCTGTGTGCCGACCACTCGTAGCCACTGGAGGACACCTGGCATCTGTAGGTCCCCGCGTGTGCTAGGGTCACAGGACCCAGAAGAGAGCTTTTCTTGATGGAATATTCTTCCTGGAGCTCAGGGATGTGGTTGTCATTGTCCTTGTAGAGCCGGATCCAGTTAAAGCCGAGTGGGGAGTGACACTCTGGGACACATGCTGTCCCCAGAGCTGGCACGGATCTTGGCCTGGCCTCCTGGGGGAGGAGGCACAGACTCAGAGAGGAACCGGGAGCCAGCCTATGGCCCCTGTAGAGGTGACTTCTCCACCCCGAGGTTCTAGACTGCCTCCCCATGCGGGGTGCACGGGGTGTGTGAAGACCCCCAGCAGCTCACAGGCACGCCACCTGCTTTCAGCAAAGTCTTGAACAGACATGAAACAGTGAACTCTTGGTGTGCATGACGAGACTGTGTATAGAAAGCAATGCAGGGTAAGGGAGACAGAGTAATGGTTCTGCAAAGAGACTCTCATGCCTGAGGCTCCAAAGACCCAGGTTCAGTCCCGCTGCACCACCATCAGCCAGAGCTGAGCAGGGCTCTGGTAAAATAATAATAATAATAATAATAATAATAATACAATGCCACAATGAACAGACAAATGGGAAGCAGATCTTGAACTCAATGTGGAACATGTTACACAATGAGGGCGTCTCAGAACTGTCCAGAGTGTAGGGAGCTGAGAATATTGTCTGCCACCAATTCTGGTAGAAAGACACCAGCTGTCAGCAGCTCCCTGCTCAGGGAAAGCTGGAGACGAGGAGGCATCATATTGTTCTCAGAGCTTTGGTGTTGCTGTCTCTGCCCTTCCCCAACTACACGGGTCACAGCACCCCCTCCAGACACCACGGAGGCCAGGACCTCCCCCAGATGCCCACGGAGCCTCTTCAGCCATGGGCAGGGGGCTATGAAGTGGCCCTACATCACAGCTGGGGCTGAATTCCCAGGGCCTCTGCCTCCTGGCTCACAGGAGAGTCTCCCTCTGGAATTCTAGTAGAAGTCACTCATTGGATACTCATTCCCTTTTGCCTGCTGGTTCAGAATCCTTCTGGGGGGGGGGGGGTCAAGCCAAGTTAGATGAAAGGACTCCCCCACGTGTGCCCAGATCCTTTGGACCAAGAAGAGCCCTGAGAAGACAGAATGGGATAGACCTTCCCTCTCCCTCCATGACTCCCCACTGGCCCCCACCCAGGCCAGACCCCTCCTGGACTGAAGATGAGTGCAGCCCCCAGCCCGTGCACAGGGTTCTGTCGGTGGAGTGACCCAGACTCCAGGCCCATGCTCTACCCACGTGCTCACTCCTCTCCTCCCCAGCCCTGGACTCACCAAGACAGGTCAGACTGATGACCCTGGGGACATGGACATAGGGGACTTGGTGCTGCTGTGAGCAGGAGGCTGTGCCCAGCACAGTGGTCAAACACACAGGCCATCAGCCAAGAGGCCCAGCACAGGAGACTGACTACCAGGTGACCACAGCACGGAAGGGGACATGCAGTGTCCTCACCTCCTCACACGCGCTGAGGGCAGGACCTGACTTCCTGGAAAGTGTTCAGACGACAGCTGTGGCTTCAGACCATCTCCTGGGTCGGGCCTGAAATGCATCTTGGACTCCCATCATCATGGCCAAAAGTTCAAGTCGGAACCACACGCAAGACTTGAATGTATTTCTGTTGTTTTCAGGTGAGACTCAACTCCACTTGTGCACAAAATAGGCAGTGAGAACTGCTCTTGTTTGCAAAACAAACAAACAAATAGATCAACAACATGAAAATCTGATGGTTGTAGATTATCTGAAATCCATGTAGGGCCCAAGGCTCCAAAACACATCTGATACTGTTCTGTGTCTCTGCTCTTCTGACTCTCAGGGGTAAGTGACTGTGTGGTATGGTGGGCAGACACCAGCCATGGGAATCGGAAGCCGTACAAACAGAGCAACAATGGCCTTGTAGAATATAACCCCACACCAAGATTAAAAAGGAGAAAATCAATGTCCTTTGATGACATGATGTAGAAAGTCGAATTTCCAACAGCTTTTAGAAATGGTAACAGAACACCTGCTTTTACTCCTTTTTACTAGTGGTTTATAGCTGCTGCTTGTTGCTGGCTTTGAAAGTGACTGGGATCCATGTGGATTCAGTCAGCTAGGAAGGATCGTCAGTTTCCCCAATGAATAGGAACTCACGAGATGCACCACAGGAAGGTCGATCCAATGCATCATTTCCCATGAGTGGTCATCCCACTTCCGGTTATCTTGTCCATCTCCAAAAATCTCTCCCATTACACTGTCTGAACTAGAAGACGCTTTGAAGAGGGTTAAACTGGGAACAGCTGCTGGCTATGATAACATCACCCCAGAACTCATTCTTAACCTGGGCCCCGTGGCAAAGAAGTGGCTCGCTTCATTCCTGTCCCACATCTTGGAATCTGAGTCTATGCCCAAAGTTCGGCGTCGTGCAAAGATTATAGCGGTTTTGAAACCAAAGAAAGACCCAACACTGGCCGCCAGCTATAGACCAATTTCTCTCCTCTCCGTGTGTTACAAACTCCTTGAGAGGCTGCTTCTGTCACGTATTTCTCATCTTACAGAGAAATTCCTATCACCCGCCCAAGCTGGTTTCCGCCCAGGAAGATCTACCTGCGAACAAGCCCTGGCCATCTCAACTTACATTGAAAATAGATTCCAGAAGAATTTAAAGACGGGTGCTGTCTTTGTTGATCTCACAGCAGCCTATGACACGATCTGGCACCGTGGTCTCCTAGTCAAGATCTCAAGATGCCTGCCTCCATGGGTGGCCAACACTATATCGTCTCTTCTCCAAAACAGAAGATTCCGGGTACATCTGGGTGACAAGTCTAGCAGATGGAGACTTGCCTCAAGTGGCCTCCCCCAGGGCTCTGTTCTGGCTCCTACGCTATTTACTATTTACATCAATGACCTCCCAGAAACTTCTTCAAGGAAGTTCATCTATGCCGATGACATCTGCTGTGCAACTCAGGCATCCAAGTTCGACATCCTCGAGGAAACACTCATGAAGGACATGTCTCTGATATCTGATTACTGTAAAAAATGGCGACTAATTCCTAGCACTGCAAAAACGGTATCATCTGTTTTCCATCTACACCATGCCTCGGCCTCGCGTGAGCTTAATGTGCAGCTTGGCGATACAAGAATCCGGCATGAAGCCCAGCCAGTCTATCTTGGTGTTACTCTCGATCGCACTCTGTCATTTCACAAACATCTCATAAAAACTGCAGCAAAGGTGGGCGCGAGAAATAACATCATTGCAAGACTGGCCAGCTCCTCATGGGGCGCGAGCACTTCCACACTACAATCATCATCTCTGGCATTATGCTATTCCAGTGCAGAATACTGTGCCCCAGTATGGTTCCGTAGCCCCCATGTCCACTTGGTCGATTCCAAATTATACTCCTCCATGAGGATAATTTCTGGAACCATCCGTTCCACCCCGGTTCCATGGCTGCCAGTTCTTAGCAACATCGCCCCGCCAGATATTCGTCGGGATGCGGCATCATCTAAGTTCATTTCTCACGTCTACGCTCAACCGGACCTGCCAATATACGCGGATATCTTCGCCCACCCTGTTCAACGCTTGACGTCTCGTCACCCAATCTGGTCCCCTACGCCTACACTGAACTTCTCTGTTCCAGTCTCTTGGAAACAGAGCTGGCAGTCAGCTGAGGTAAAGAACAAACACCTCATCACAGACCCCTGCAAGCATCAGCCCGGCTTTGACCTAGCACGTTGTGATTGGGCCCTCCTCAATCGCTATCGAGCAGGCCATGGCCAGTGCGCCGCTATGTTCCATCGCTGGGGAGCCAGAGATGACCCGAACTGCCCCTGCAGCTACAGACAGACTATGACCCACATAGTCAACGACTGCCACCTCTCCAGATTCAAAGGAGGTCTTGAAACTTTATATCAGGCTCAACCTGATGCTGTTGACTGGCTACGGAAGAAGGGCAAATGCTAGAAGAAGTGGTTTATAAATGGTCTACAAGATATTAAGATTATAGGCATAGCCCGCACTGCACCCACACTAATAACCTATGCACCACCCTGGCCCCACCTTCTGGAGACAATCACTGTAGTTCTCAGAAAGTTATTTAAAAAATATTTTATTTATTTATTTATGATAAAGATAGGAGGAGAGAGAGAAAGAACAAGATATCACTCTCGTACATGTGCTGCTGGGGATTGAACTCAGGACCTCATGCTTGAGAGTCCGATGCTTTATCCACTGCACCACTTCTTGGACCACTCAGAAAGTTCTTAAAGACAATTTGGTTACGTCCCTTGCCCCTCCAGCTCTGGCCCAATTAATCACCTACACTCTATAAGAACTTTGAATTGTTTTTAAACACGATTCTGTTGATGTAGCACTGATTTACAATACTAGAAACGTCGTGAGTGCAACTTCACTCTCCAATGTGTGCGTAAGTCTCTCCAGAGTTGTGGTGTCAGGGCCAGCCAGGCAGAAGTGCTCCTGCTTAAGTTACAGTGCACAAGGACTCAGGTTCAAGACCCACTCCTCACTGCAAGAAGTTTCCTGAGTGGTGAAGCAGAGCTGCAGGTGTCTCTCTGTCTCTCTCCCTCTCTATCTCCCCACCCCTCTCAGTTTCTGTCCTGTCAGATAAAGAAAAACAAGAGCCCCAGTGCCATCCCATGTCACGTTGGTTCCTCAAGTGTCTCTGTGCCTCTATCCCTGACCACTTGGTGGCCATCATGTTTCCACTTAACGGTTACCCACATTACTACTCTATCTCCTCTGGGGAATATTGAGTTTTATATGGTTTTAATGAATGAAGTCTGTGGACAGTTCACATTGTAACAGCCATGGCTACAGACTAGAATCAGTGTATTACAGTCACTGGGATCCACATATAGGAACCATGCCCAAAAAGAAGTTAAGGAAACATAATCTTTTCCCACCCCTTCCAGGGGCTCGTTGTGGGGCCTGCGCGTGAGGAGGTGGCAGTGTCAGGACCAAGGTTCCCTAGAGGTTGGCGGCCGACTAGACCGTGGACCGTGGCCGGAGACTGGGCTGGGAGTCGGGGTGTGAGGGAGTCGGGGTCCATGAGCTCACTGAGCAGCCGAGCGCTCCGCCACCCAGACCTGGCAGGAGCCGACCCAGAGGGCGGAGGCCGGGCGATGCAGCTGGCCACAGCGGCTGTTACTGCCTGGGCAGCCACAAGCAAGGGAGCAGTGGGGCCTTCTGCTGCTGTCACCGGGACCCGGAGACAAGGATGAGGAGTAGTGCCTATATTTGGAAGAGTACCTCCAAATATATTTATCAAACACTATTTTTTCCCTTTTTTTTTTGCCTCCAGGGTTATTTCTGGGGCTCAGTGCCTGCACCATGAATCCACTGCTCCTGCAGGCCATTTTTCCCCCTTTGGTTGCCCTTGTTGTTGTAGCCTTATTGTGGTTATTATTGTTATTGTTGATGTCATTCGTTGTTGGATAGGACAGAGAGAAATGGAGAGAGGAGGGGAAGACAGAGAGGAGGAGAGAAAGATAGACACCTGCAGACCTGCTTCACCACCTGTGAAGCGACTCCCCTGCAGGTGGGGAGCTGGGGGCTCAAACTGGGATCCTTATGCTGGTCCTTGTGCTTTGCACCACCTGTGCTTAACCTGCTGTGCTACAGCCCAACTCCCAGAATGTTGAGCTTTTTAAGGAACTCAGTATAAATGTTATGAAGCATCTCCTTGGTTCATCTAATTTATTTGTGATGCAAGTGGAGAGGAATGTATGCACAGCTCTTAAAAAGTGGATGTTCCTTCAACTTGTGCCTTCTTGGAATGGATCTTTAAAACAACTTTTGACTGAAACAGATGTCTGGTTTTCTAAGAGGAGAAAAGATTTTGAAGATATGACCTTCCTCGAAACTGAGCAAGGGAAACCATTTGCGTCAGTATTCAGGCATTTAAGGTTACAGTATATCATCAGTGACTTGGCTTCTGCAAGAATTGTTGAACAAGATTCTCTAGTCCCTTCAGATTGGCTATCTTCTGTGTACAAACAACAGTGGCTGCTATGCTCTGTGCAGAACAAGATAGTGAGGCGGGCCCTCAGGAAATCAATAAAGAAGAACCTGAAGGAAAACAGCATGGGGTGTGGTAGAAAACGTGCCAAAGATGGTGAAGTTGTGTCTGGCCGTTTTTGATAGTAGTGGAAAACTAGTATGCAGTAGAACTGGCTATCAAATACACTTGGAAAGGATCAGGAACAAGTGGTGATGAAGTTGGACAGCAGACTTCTGATCTTCCCTTTATATATCTGCTGTAACTTCCTGTACATATCCCCAGAAAAAAGAACTGAAAATAATCAAAATAACTTTGTCATCCACAAAGTCCAAAAAAACTGAGGACTCCATCAGCTGGAAACAGCAACACTTTGAAAACTTTTCGGCCAACTTTCATTTAATGGCCCTATTGATATTCACATCTAAGGTGACTAACGATGACAAAGGTCTTGTGAACTATGCAGATAACACAGAAGATTATTCTTTTCCTCATCTCATTTCTTCTTTTTTACATTTTTTTAAATTTCTTTATTGGAGAATTAATGTTTTACATTCAACAGTAAATACAATAGTTTGTACATGCATAACATTCCCCAGGTTTCCATATAACAATACAAGCCCCACCAGGTCCTCTGTCATCCTTTTTGGACCTGTATTCTCCCCACCCACGCACCCCAGAGTCTTTTACTTTGGTGCAATATGCCAATTCCAGTTCAGGTTCTACTTGTGGTTTTTTTTTTTAATTTCTTTATTGGGGAATTAATGTTTTACATTCAACAGTAAATACAATAGTTTGTACATGCATAACATTTCCCAGGTTTCCATATAACAATACAAGCCCCACTAGGTCCTCTGTCATCCTTCTTGGACCTGTATTCTCCCCACCCACGCACCCCAGAGTCTTTTACTTTGGTGCGATACGCCAATTCCAGTTCCTCATCACATTTCTATCCTATGGTTTTGTTAATGTCTCATTTCTTAAATAAATTTTAAAAAGAAGAAGAAAAGAAAGGGGAAGGGAAGAACACCAAGAGTTGGTTAGGGACTTAAGTTCTTGGGAACCAGTATTTCCACCGTGTTCCTATGATAGAAAAAGATGATAGTTTGGTTGGGGAAGAGATCTGTCTTGGAGGGAATGTGGGAATGTACCTTTGGCAACAGAACAATCTTGTAAATGAACATTTCCTCAATAAAGTGATACTAGAGACTGGGGGAAGAAAAGAAAAAAAAAAAAAGAAAAACATTTAAAGCCATGAAATATCTGTCAACCATTTCTGTTATAAAGATGTTAATTCATGTTTTTAGCATCAGTAGAAAATTCCTACAGGTAAAATTTGTCTTTTTCTTTAACCAAATACAGATTTAACTTTTAGCTTCATTTTCATCTTCACATTGGTAAGCCTTAGTTGTCCATCTGGAAATTTATTTTTAGTTGGTTAGAAGAATACTAAAGGAATAGTTTGACCAGTTATAAATGTTCTTTCAAATGGTGCATTTAAAAGTCATCCATTAACTTTTTTCAGCTTGTTTGATTCTAATCCTATCTACTTCCAATATTGACTTGTCTTTAATTATTAACTACTGTTTGTATTTTTAGAGACTGTGATGAGAAACTTACTTACCTTAATGCATTTTCACGCTGTTTTACTTTGCTTTTAAGTTTCTTAGGATTTTAGCAACAAAATATATCTGTTTCAGTCTTTCAGATGAAAGTGGGAGAGAAAATCGATTTGATTTTGAGGGTATTCCTTTGCTTTACATGGCCTGTACTTGGACATTCTAGAAAACTTTACTATTAAGCTCATTATTGTTTATTTAACTAATATTATACTTTAAACATTTTCATACTTTTTGCTCTTTAGAATTATTTGTGTCCAAATTTCATTTGGGAATCCTATTCCTTACTTAAACTTGGGACTTTATAAGCCTCTGCATTGAATGCCTTTGAGTTACACATGATAACAGAAATTTCATAGTAGGGAGTTGGGCGGTAGCGCAGCAGGTTAAGCACATGTGGTGCAAAGCGCAAGGACTGGCATAAGAATCCCGGTTCGAGCCCCCAGCTCCCCACGTGCAGGGGAGTCGCTTCACAAGTGGTGAAGCAGGTCTGCAGGTGTCTATCTTTCTCTCCCCCTCTCTGTCTCCCCCTCGTCTCTCCATTTCTCTCTGTCCTATCCAACAATAATGACATCAATAACAATAACAACAATAACTACAACAATAAAACAACAAGGGCAACAAAAGGGAATAAATAAATATTTTTAAAAAGAAATTTCATAGTAAATGTAAATAAGGTTGGAGAGTTACATATATAAGCTGATAATAAAGCATTAATGTGAAAATAGAACTAATTTTTTCAAAAACATGAGGTGTACATTATCATAATTTATATATGTTGGCTTCTTGTGCTAACTGCTATTTTGAAAATAGCTGTGCTCATCCTTCCAGTCAGAGTAAGTTGTGATTAATGTATATTTTTAGTATGCTTCTTAAAAATGGGAATCATTTTTATGTCTCTGTATGAATAGTAAATTCCACTTGGAAAAAGACTAAATAAAATCTTATATAAAAAAGAGAAAACCAAAAAAAAAAAAGGGAAGTTAAAGAAAATGTGAGGAGAGAGAGAGGACATTTGAAAGTGGAAAAAGGAGAATGAGGAGGATGAGCAGGAGGAAGAGAAAGAATTGTGGGGAAAAGAGGAGACGAGGAGGAGGAGAGGAATAAGCTGTGTAGGGGAATGTTACACGGAATGAGGAGGAGGGAGAGCCTGACTAGCTAATCCCAGAGAAATGGAAGAGTTGTCCACATTGGGACCCTCCCCTCACGGCCTCTCCCCTGGCATTGGCAGGCAGCTGTATTCACCCTCGGGAGGCCAATCTTGTGCTGGGCCTCCATTCTCCGCAGCTGGGTTCACCTCAGGCCCCTCAATCTCCTGTTGCAGCCCCCCCCCCCCACCCCCACCCTCCAGCCCTGGACCAGCACAGCCAGGAGCCAGGAGTTCCAGCCTCCTGATGCCCATCCTGAAGGTGTTCTCCAGTGTGGTCCTGGGGCGCGGGCACTGGGGGAGCAGACAGCACCCCCAGTGAGTCAGGTCGCCCCCCAGAGCCTGGGCACAGCCATGCCCCTCCCCGTCCCAGAGGCCTCTGTGCACCCTCGCAGCACCCTGCCGTCCTCACAGGCCCAAGGTGGGTGTCTGGTGGAGGGGCCTGTCCTTTCCCGTGTCCTGCTAGGACCTCTCCTCTGCTCCTGGGGCCTTCCTGGGGGAGCCCCTGACCCCCTCCCCATCCGTGGTGGGGAAGCCTTCGGGAGGGAAGGTGGAAAGAGCCAGCTACTGCTGGGAGGTGGGACTCACCCTCCCTTCCTGCTGTGGCTTCCCCACCAAGGTGCCCTCCCCACAGCCTTGCTCTCCTACCCATCTTGGGGTCCCCTCTAGGAGTTCCTGACCTAGGAACAGAGAGGGTGAGGCTGGGGTCCAGGGCAGTCACAGACCAGCTCTTCTCAGCTCTGTCTTTACTTTCCTGCCTTAAGTGTTCAGGGCAGGGGCCAGGCGGTGGCGCATCTGGTTAAAAGCACACATTACAATGCACAAGGACCTGGGTTCAAGCCCCTACACCTCCTGTCTCTGCAGCAGTGAAGTGTAGGAGCCTCTCTTCTGCACACACCTGCTCATGGCTCACCCTGGCCGCCCCCTCCTGCTGTTGCCTCAGGGGCAGCTGAGGCGGAGACTAGAAGCACTCAGATCACTCCAGCAGCACTGCGGCTCCACCAGGAGCTTGACGTGCCCGGGGATCACAGTCTTCTCAGTCCCTCGGAGGCAGCCGTGGGGCCAGACTCTCAGCCTGAGCACTGAACCCTCCTCACTGCACAGGGCTCGGCCTTGAGGTAACAGAGTGAGCGCGTCTGCACACCATGTTCTAGGCCTGTTCTCATCCCCTCTCTCGAGAACCCCTCTCTACTTGGAGCCATTCCTCCAGTGTCAGGACAAGTTACTTGAAACAGTAACTTGAAGGGGCATCCTCAGCCTGTTCCCTCCCCACTTCATATCCGTTCTCCTATCCGGGAAGCCCACACACACCACCTGGCCCAGAGAGCAGGAGACTCCTAACATGACCTTCGTCTTGGTGTGACTCACAAGGCACGGGGTCTCCTCACCAGGAACAGACAGGAGCAGTGGGTGGCTGACTCTGTAGGGAGAGAAGGAGCCATGGCATCCATAGGCCCCTCTGTGGGATGTCCTGGGAACCTGGGATGTCTGCTGTCCTCAAGGGTCTGCTCTCCCTGGCTCTGCCTCCTCTCCCGACTCCCCAGGTGACACCAAGTCCCCCAGACACCCTGACTCTGAGATCAGTGCCTCCTTGGGTGCCCACAGAGCCTACCTGGGCCCAGGGGAAGAGTCTGGGTGAGTTTCTGGCTCTGATCTAAGGATGGATTTCCCAGAATCCCCCTTCCTCCTCCATGTGAGATTCACCACAGGACTGTCTAAAGCCACGAGCCCACCCCCACTGCCCAGATTTGGGGAGCCTCACAGCTGGGGGTGGAAGCCAGGGCAGGAGGAGAGACTCGCCCATGTAGGGCCTGGTGCTCTGGACCCAGAAGACTCCTGTGAGGACTCACGTGGACAGTCCGGCTGCTTCCTGGAACCTGTCTCCCGCCCACCCCTGTGCCCCATTCCAGGCTGGGGGCGGCCTGTGACTTGCTCCTGCTTCTCCTGGACCCTCACCAGCTGGACACCTCCCAGTTTATCAGGGGGACCCCCTCCCCATGGGCACAGACATCTACAGGGACACACTCAGCCTCTAGGCCACAGTTCAACCATGTGTCCCCTCCCTGCACCCCCTGGACTCACCAAGATGCCTGGCTAGAGACAGAAAGACAGAGAGAGAGAGACAGACAAGGACTGAGAGATGCAGAGGCAGAGAGATATTGTGAGACTGAGACAGAGACACAGACACACAGAGACAGAAGGAGGGAAGATGTAAGCAGAAGGTGAGAGGAGGCCAGGAGGGAAGGAGAAGAACGAGGACCCTCGTGAGCTGGAAAAGGCCCAGTCAGCATAGAAGAGGGAGACTGCGGGGGCAGCCATGTCAGACCAGCCACTTCCTCCCAGGAGCCCCAGGAGCTGTCTCTCAACATGAGGTTATGTCACGATAACTAAAGGAAGTTCAGATATGGGGGTGATGAAGAAGAAAATTCTCTTGACTCAACTCTTCCTTCTTCAGGGCTGCACAGGAAGCCGTCCCTCTCAGCCCTGCAGGGCCTCGGGTGGCATCAGGAGACAATGTGACTCTGGCCTGCAGCTCTGACAGCCCCTTTGATGACTTCCATCTCCCCAGGGAGGGGGAGGCCCCTGCAGCCAGGCTCCCTGCAGGACACAGGCTCAATGGAACATTCCAGGCCCTCTTCCTCTGGGCCCTGTGAGCCCAGCCCATGGAGGGGCCTATGGGCACCATGGCTCCTTCTCACTCTCCTTACACAGGGTCAGCGCCCAGTGACCCGCTGCTCCTGTCTGTCACAGGGGAGGAGACCCTGTGCCTTGTGAGTCACAGCAAGATGAAGGTCCTGTGTGAGGAGGCTCCTGCTCACCAGGACAGGAGGTGTGCGGGCTTCCTGAATAGAACAGATATGAAGGGGGAGGGAACAGGCCGAGGATGCCCTCAAGTTACGGTTTCAAATTGTTGGGGATCCTGCCCCAGAGCCTGTCCACCCAGGCAGACGGGAGATGGTGAGGATAGAGGCAGGAGGAGAGACGGGGTTCAGACTGGGAGGCCACAGGTGTCCTCGCCCCTCAGAATGACTCACCCCACAGAAGCCCCTCTTGTGCAGTGAGAGACCCTCCCTGAGCTCAGGCCTCTCTCACCATCAGCCTCTCCTGCTTTCTCTGCATCACTAAGTCTCAGGGAGGGATCACAGCCTCAGGGCTGGGGGGAGGGGACCCCAGAATTCCCAGGAGCTCAGCCTCAGATGGAAAAGATGCTTCAGTGAGCACATGGGCAGCTCCAGGTCCTCTCTCTTCTCTTCTCTTCTCTCTCACTTTTGTAATTTATTTTATTATTTATTTATTCCCTTTTGTTGCTCTAATTGTTTTATTATTGTAGTTATTATTATTGTTGCTATTGATGTCATTTGCTGGGCTGCTTCACGTGTGGGAGAGAGATGACCAGAGACTCATGGCTGAGTGGTACACAGTATCTCTTTATTCATGTGGAATGCAGCACAATCTAAGCAATGTATAATCACAATCCTGTCCTTAGATATACTCGCCAAGTAGGGTGGAAACAGGATGTGACATAGAGAGGGTGGAGCGGAAAAAAAAGACTGGTGGAAACAGGGTGTACTAGGAGAGGGGGCAGAGTAAAAAGACATCATGAACCAGTGGGGATTAAACCAATGCCCTGCAGGCAGGATGGTGCTTAGTTAACAGTGGTTATGTAAATGGAATACAGTGTTAAGCAGGGGGGATTAAACTAATGAAACAGAAGGGGTTTTAGAAGCAGAATTAGAAGCAGACCAACAGTCATTGTTGGATAGGACAGAGAGAAATGGAGAGAAGAGAGGAAAACAGGAGGAAAGAAAGACACCTGCAGACCTGCTTCACCGCCTGTGAAGTGACTCCCCTGCAGGTGGGGAGCTGGGGGCTCGAACCGGGATCCTTACACCAGTCCTTGTGCGCTTAACCCACTGCGCTACCACCCGACCCCCTCTTCTCTTCTCTTCTCTTCTCTCTTCTCCCCTCCCCTCCCCTCCCTCTCTTTCTTGCCCCACTTTCCAGGAAGTCTACCAATGATTTGGCTCAACCATAGAACTAACCCCCAATGGGTAAATCAGGGTCCCTCTAGTCTCTGTCTGGGGAAGTCTGAGGGAGAGAAACTTGTGCAGCCCTGATGAACTCAGTAGAGGGAGAGGCTTGAAGAGAGTTGAATCCATCAGATCTGTGCCTCATTCATTCATGCATGCATTCATTCATTCACTCCACTACTGGTCTCTGTGTTGGACACACAATTTGCGTTTGTTTCCTTTTTGCTTTCCCCAAGCTTAGTGGATTAAAAACTGTAATTTTCAAGCATGTTACAGTACTGTAGTAAGATGTCTGCCATAGGTCTCTCTAAGCTAAAGTCAAGATGGCAGCAGGGCTGCTCTCCTCTGGAGTTTCTAGTGGAGAACAGGTCAATTTGTCTTTCCAGCTTCCTAAAGTTTCCCACATTCCTTAGTACATGCCCCCTGCCCCCGTTTTCAGAGCCAGCCTTCATTGGCCAAGTCTACTTCACACCAACCCCTATGACCCTCTTTCTTTCATTCCCTCTCACTGTTTGTTTCTCCCATTTTCTTCATCTTTTAAGAACCCCGTGATTCTACTGGAACCATCCAGATATCCAGACAATCCAAGATGGCTTCTCTTTGTGAAAGTCATCTGACAGGCTGTGTGGTGTGTGTGTGTGTGTGTGTGTGTGTGTGTGTGTGTGTGTGTGTTGGGTAGAAAGAGAGAAATCAAAGGGGAGACAGAGAAAGAGAGGCACCTGCAGCCCTGCTTCACCCTGCATGTGGGGAGTGGGGGCTCAAACCTAAGTCCATTCACATGGTAATGTGTGCACTTATCACGTGTGTCACTGCCCAGCCCCCCCAACAGGAAATATTTAGTGTGATCTTAGTGAAAAGACGTGTTTAAATCTTTGACAACTGGTGAAAGGGCAGCACAGATTTATGTCATGAAAGTGCTAAGATGAGAATTATCAAGGAAGACTCGATTCCTGAAATGCTAAGAATGAGGTGGAGAAAATAACTATACAGGTATAAGCAGACAGGACCCAAATTGTAGAGACTACGGTCTGCAACAGTGAGAACTGAGCAACGTCCTAGTCAAGAGCAAAAGGAGCAATGAGATTCCCTTTCCTTTCACTCGTAAGGAATTCATCAGCACTAGACCATGCGGGAAAGACGTGGTAAAAACACTCCTACAGACCGAAATGAAGGGTTTCCAGACTTCACAATAACCATGTGAGAACACAGCACTCTCTATGGCACATAAACAGAATTCCGCCACACTGCAGTGCTGTCCCACAAACAAGTGTTTACTTCTGCTATCGATCTGAATGCGTGAAAGCTACCGTCAGAGTTCTGGGCTACATACTATTCAAACCCCATAATTTAGCAGCCCAGGGGTGCACACTGCTGTGTGGGGCCCTCGAGCAGGAAGCCCTGCGCTCTGCACATGGCACCCCAAGTGCCAGCACATATCCATCCTCCTCCTCCTCTTCCCACCCGCAGTCTCAGACCCACAGACACCAGAACGTCAGTGGAGACACGTGGTGCTCAGCCACCGAACTGACAGGTGCAGAGCTACACTGGGCTGACACTGGGCCGCTGGAGTCACAGACCGGAAGTCACCAATCTGCCATCCATGTGGAGTCATGCAACCGGAAGCCATCAAATTGCCGTGCACAGATGTCACCGGAAGCTCCCAAAGGTTCCGGTGACGACACCGGCCACCCGTCTGCAGCCCCTGCCGCCCCCACTAGCTGCCAGCCCCGGCTTCTCAGCGTCCTGCTCCCTCTGCCGCAGCCCGAGGCCAAGGGGAGGCCGCTCCAGATGGGACTAGCCAGGAGGCAGAGCGGCCAGGCCGGGCAGGACAGCGGAAGTGCTACAGGACTGGAAACCCCTGGGTGCCGATGTGGATGACCTGAAGATGCACTTCCGCTTCCGGTCTGAGGGAGCGTGTGTGGGTTCTGGATGTTGGTGGGGGAGACAGTGAGGCCAAGGGCCTAGATTTCTTGTGAGAGGCGGGGCCTCCAGGGGGTGGGCGGTGCCTGTAGGGAGGTGGGCGTGGCTTGGGTCGGGGCGGGGCCTGCAGCGGGATGGTGCTGGAAGCCCCGAGTCCTGCTCCTGGCAGTCACTGTTTCCTGATCTTGATTCAGATGCTTGTCTTCCTTTCCAGGATCTCTCCTGGAGCAGGGCTGCTCCTCACCTTAAAATTCATAAGCAACCCAGGTGTCCAACTTCAGATGAGCAGCTAGGGAATTGTTGGTGCATATACAGAGTGGAGTACTACTCAGCTGATAAGAATGAGCTTATCTCCTTTGCTCTGTCTTGGATGGAGCTTGAAGGAATCTTAAGATGAGCCAAAAATAGAAAAGATGACCTAAGAAAATTCAGGATGATCTCGTCATAGGTGGAACTCAAGAAACAAGAACAAAGTAAGACATGGACAGGGTGTGGTGTATTGCACCAAAGGAAAGGGCCCTGAGGAGGAGGGCAGGGAGAGGGCTGAGCAGCTGGCTTTGGGGGTCTTGGTGCCTGATGGTGCAAAGGACTTAAATTAGGGGTGTTTTGCAAACACCATGAGAGACTATCCCTTTGTCAACAACTGTACTGCAAGCTATTAACTCCCCCAGTAAAAAGATTTTAAAGAAAAATGTTCAAGAATTCTGAACTTCAAGTATGTGGAGCACTTCCACTGAAAGCTAAAATGTTTGACTTTTTAAAAAATGGGCTGGGGAGATAGCATAATGGTTATGCAAAAAGACTTTCATGCTGAGGCTCTGAGTTCCTAGGTTCAACCCCCAGCACCATCATAAGCCAGAGCTGAGCAGTGCTCTGGCCAAGTAAAAACATATTAGTGATTTACATTGTTATAGGGTAATAGGAATATTGCTCCCCACTGTTCACACCAGACTTGTCTCCCTAATCTCCAAGGAGTGTCGGGAAATTGAGGATGTGGTAGAGCCTAGCAGGGCTTGACCTGAGGAGTGTGTCTATCCTGTCACTCTCTCTCTACCGAGAGGTTGAGCAAAAAGGGACAGGAGAAACCCCAAAGGTTTGTCCCATCTTATCAGATTCCCTGCCTCACAAATCACCCTGCATTCCTGATACTATGGACATTAGATAAAAGAAAAAGGGGAGATGTCAGGAAATTGTGAGGAACCTCAAAAAGCATCCAGCATTTTTCTGCTTCCAGGAGCCTGGCATTCCTTAAAACATTAAGCCAGCTCCCCCTGCTCCACCCTGCATTCCTGATATGATGGCCTATCTACATAATCATTGTTTTGCCTGAAAGATCCCTACCTATTCCATTCCTTTGATCTATCTTCTTTCTACCCTCAAGACCCTCCCTGCCTGCAGGCTATTATTAATCCTACCAGTTAAAACCCTCAACAGTTGCTAAGGAAGTTCCTACCTTTCCAGTCCCTTTTGCCTTTCTCCACCCCTTTCCTAGCCATTTCCATTTCCACTTGCCACTTCTGGGTCTGCCCTTTAAAAGCCTTGGCTCTCTGATCAATAAAGAAATTGCATTGCCTCGCAGCCATGAGTTCAGTTCCTGAGTCATCTCCCTCACGTTGCTGAGTGAGTAGCAGCCCAGGCTGGCTCTGGTCGTGTTCTCTCCAACCCAGAGAGTACAAGCACCCAAGAAGAGGCATCCCCACACTAGCCCAGCAAAGGAGAACCACCAGAGTCCTTCCAGCATCTTAGAGGCAGGTTGCTTCCCTCCCCCCAAGTTTTTGCTTCAATTATTTACATTCCATGTGTGAATGAAACTATCTAGCAGTTGCCTTTCACTCTATTACTTCACTAAGCATCAACTTAAGTCCCACTCATTTGGTCCCAAAGGTCACATAGATTTTTAAATAACCGAGTAGTACTATCTCGAGTGTGTGTCCTATTCATTCCATCCAGTCATCTCTGCATGGACATGCTGGCTACTGTGAATCATGGAGCTATAAACATGGTGGTGCAGATGGCCCTTGATTTTGAGTTTTTGTGTTTGTTTGCTACCAGGGTCACTAATGGCCCTGAAAACTGTGCCTGAGCTGAGCCAGACACGCTGAGCCAGAACCACTACACTGACTCTTTGGGGCAGGTTCTTGGCAGCCATGTGATGAGTCCAGGCTGCACTCAAGAGCCCAGTCAGTGACTTAGGACATCTCGGTGTCTGAAGGCTAAGGTGACACAGGGGCATGTTCAAGGCTGGGCAAGACACGCCGAGTTTCAGACATGTCCCCAAAGCTGCACTGAGACCTTGTCAATAGACAAAAATAGAAAGATGGAAAAAAGAGATGATTAGCACTTAATAGATAAATATTTTAAGAGATTTCACTGTCTCATTTGAGCAGCCAGAGTGGGCCCTCCAGTAGGTGTGGTGCCAGGATCAGCCAGGAGGCTCAGGCAGCCAGCCCATAGCTGATAGAAAGCAGCTCACACTGAGTACAAAATGACAGTGAAATTCTGGGAAACCTAAAGATAAGAGCAGTAGTACCAGGGAATGCTGTAAGCCAAGCTTATCAGTTAACCACGGACCACCAGTAGTAGTACCAGAGGGGAAGAGGAGACGGAGAGGGGTGAGCCCTTTGGGTGTAAGAAAGTGAAGGGCTGGGGGACAGCATAATGGTTCTGCAAAAGACGCATTCTGGAGGCTGTGAGGTCTTAGGTTCAGTCTCCAGCATCACCATATGCCGGAGTTGAGCTGAGAAGCTCTGGTCAGTCTCTTTGTAGCTCCCATTAAATAAGTAAAATACTTTCTCTATAGGGCAGAAATTAGGAGGAACAAAGGAAAAGAAACACCTGCATCCCCACATCACTGCTCACGAAGCTTCTGTCCTGCAGATGGGAGCCGAGGCCTTGAGCCAGCCCCTTAAAAATATTAAATGAAAGTTAGCTAGCCACAGTCAGGGAGAAAAATAGAATGGTTATGCAAAACAAAAAAATCATGCTTAAGTTTCAAGGTCCCAGGTTTAACCCATGGCACCATCACAAGACAGAGCTGAGCAGCAAGTAAAAGAAAAAAAAGTGGGGGGTGGAGGTGGTGGAATAGCTGTGACGTGTGCAACCAGGTTCAAGCCCAGCCCGCATGACACTGAAGGAAGCTTTGGTGCTGTGCTCTCTCCCTGCATCTACAATAAATACAGCCACAGAGATGGGAGAGAAAAGATGACCTGGAAAGCGTGCCTGCCTGGTGATAACCAGGGCCCTAGTGCCCCCTGGAAAGCACTATGGGCAGGGGCTAGAGCTCAGGCGAGGGGAGGGAGCTCAGGCACAGTGGCATCTCTGAAGAAGTGGTCAAGGAACAGTGCAAACAGCAATCAAGACAGTGACACTCCTTTCTCAAATGCTTTCACCTTTATTTCTTCATTTGTCCCTACTCCCAGGGCTGGGGTTTGTGCCAGTGTTTGAGGAACCGGTGGTGCCATCGAGACGGCACCGCCTGCCCTACCAGTAGCTGTGAGGGGTTCAGAGAAGCACGCCAACGCCGCCACCTTGGAGAGCCGTGAGGGAGTGGGGTCACAGGATGAATTCCTGGAAGGATGGTCTGGTTTTACAGCTATGAGAGGGGTCACACTCGATCATTATCTGGGTGCCGTAAGTGCTGGCATGGTCCAGCAGCTCCTTGACTTCAGGGTCACATTTGTTGATGTTCAGCCTGGGGGTGTGAGGAGGGGGAGCAAGGAGGACCTTAATCTTCAAGGGGGGGGGTCGCTCCAGCTCCCAGGTCTCCTGCGCAAGGGGCTGAGAGCGCAGGGCTATCTTTTACATAGTTTTGTAGCCAGGGCTTCAGTACTCCTGGCTGATGTTACCTATCAGACAGACAGACAGACACACAGACCACAGCACAGAAGCTTCCTCCCATCCCACTGTCCTTGTGCAAGGTGTGCTGGGAGGTCAGACCTGGGTCAGGGCAAAGCAGGCATCCTCCCAGCCATGCAACCCACTGCACCCACACCAGTGACCGTGCGTTTAGATATAACCTCGTCTACTATTCCGTTCACCAGGATCACCCTGGGGCTCGGTGCCTGTGCAACAAATCCAGTCAGTGCTCCTGCTAGTCACTTTGTCTTTTGTTTTTCTTTATATTTTTTAAGAGACAGTAATTGAGAGGGAAACTATGGACACCTTATCTTTGACAAAGGGGCCCAGACTATTAAATGGGGAAAGCAGAGTCTCTTCAACAAATGGTGTTGGAAACAATGGGTTGAAACATGCAGAAGAATGAAACTGAATCACTGTATTTCACCAAATACAAAAGTAAATTCCAAGTGGATCAAGGACTTGGATGTTAGACCACAAACTATCAGATACTTAGAGGAAAATATTGGCAGAACTCTTTTCTGTATAATTTTTAAAGACATTTTCAAAGAAATGAATCCAATTACAAAGAAGACTAAGGCAAGTATAAACCTATGGGACTACATCAAATTAAAAAGCTTCTGCACAGCAAAAGAAACCACTACCCAAACCAAGAGACCCCTCACAGAATGGGAGAAGATCTTTACATGCCATACATCAGATAAGAGTTTAATAACCAACATATATAAAGAGCTTGCCAGACTCAACAACAAGACAATAACCCCATCCAAAAATGGGGGGAGGAAATGGACAGAATATTCACCACAGAAGAGATCCAAAAGGCTGAGAAATACATGAAAAAATGCTCCAAGTCTCTGACTGTCAGAAATGCAAATAAAGACAACAATGAGATATCACTTCACTCCTGTGAAAATGTCACACATCAGAAAAGGTAACAGCAGCAAATGCTGGAGAGGGTGCGGGGTCAAAGGAACCCTCCTGCACTGCTGGTAGGAATGTCAGTTGGTCCAACCTCTGTGGAGAACAGTCTGGAGAACTCTCAGAAGGCTACAAATGGACCTACCCTATGGTCCTGCAATTCCTCTTCTGGGAATATATCCTAAGGAACCCAACATATCCATCCAAAAAGATCTATGTACACATATGTTCTTGGCAGAACAATCTGTAATAGCCAAAACCTGGAAGCAACCCAGGTGTCCAACAACAGATGAGTGGCTGAGCAAGTTGTGGTCTATATACACAATGGAATACTACTCAGCTGTAAAAATGGTGACTTCACCGTTTTCAGCCCATCTTGGATGGACCTTGAAAAATTCAAGCTAAGTGAAATAAGTCAAAAACAGAAGGATGAATATGGGATGACCTCACTCTCAGGCAGAAGTTGAAAAACAAGATCAGAAACGAAAACACAAGTAGAACCTGAAATGGAATTGGCGTATCGCAGCAAAGTAAAAGACTCTGGGGTGGTTGGGTGGGTGGAGAGAATACAGGTCCAAGAAGGAGGACCTAGTGGGGGTTGTATTGTTATACGGGAAACTGGGGAGTGTCATGCATGTACAGACTATTGTATTTCCTGTTGAATGTAAAACATTAATTCCCCAATAAATAAATTAAAAATATATATATAAAGAAATCGAGAGGGAAGGAGAGATAAGACACCCGTAACCCTGCTTCACCACTTGTGAAGCTTCCCCCCACTTGCAGGAGGGGACCGAGGCTTGAACCTGGGTCCTCGAGCACGGTAACGTGTGCTCGGTCAGGTGTGCCACCGCGCAGACTCAGACCATCTTCTTGATCACTGCACACTGCTAAGAGCAGCTGCTACCCAGTGACAGAAAGACGCAAGCAGGCTGGCATCACAGGCGCAGAGAACCGACGTGTGGTTGGGACATGGGGTGGCTCCGGGGACAGACGCAGCAGGCCCTACCTGAGAAGCGTCAGGGTAGTGTTGGTGTCCATCAGGGTATTACACAGAAAGCTGGCCGTGTCCATGTCCATGGGGTTCTGGGTCAGGTCCAAGGTGGTCAGCTGCTTGTTGATGCTGAGAGCAGTTGCCACTTCTTCATAATCGGAAATGGTGATGGAGCATTCCTTCAGCCTGCAGGTCGGACAAAACCCAAGGGTCCCTTCAATGCCAATGCCAAGTCAATGTTGCTTTCTATGCTGGCAGGCACCAGGGACCTGGCAGACACCAGCAAACATCCTGAGTCACTGAATTTATGTTGGTATGCATGAGACCCCTTCTGTTTCATTTGGTTTAAATCCCCCCTGCTTAACACTATTCTATTTACATAACCACTGTTAACAAGCACCACCCTCCCTCCAGGGCATTGGTGGTTCAGTGATAGGATTCTCGCCTGCTCTGCCCCCTCTTTGTCACACTCTGATTTTCACCAGTCACTTTTCTCTCCACCCTCTCTATGTCACATCCTGTTTCCACCTTACTTGGCAAGTATATATAAAGACAGCATTGTGAGTTTTACAGTACTGTACTTTGAGTTTAACTTATCTCGTCTTAGATTGTGCTGCGTCCTGCATGAATAAAGAGATACTGCCTACAGCTCAACCATGAGTCCCTGGTCGTCTGTTACCCGCCTGTGAAGCCAGCCCATTGAAAACAACATAACCTGTCGAAAACAACATAACCTGTCGAAAACAACATAACCTGTCGAAAACAACATAACCTGTCGAAAACAACAAATTTACATGTATTTTTGTTTAAGTTTCTTTTTTAAAAAGTTTTTTTTTTTTTTTTTACTAGAGCACTGATCAGCTCTGGCTTATGGTGATGCTGGGGATTAAACCTGGGATTTTGGATGCTCAGGCATGAGAATCTCTTTGCAGAACCATTATCTACCCCTGCCATTAAAAATACTTCAACTACATACACATACACATACCTCAGAGCTCTGCTCAACTCTGGCTAATGGTGGTGCTGGGGATTGAACCTGGGATCTCAGAACCTCAAGCAGGAGACGAGTCTTTTGCAGAACCATTATATGCTGTCTGCATAGCCTCCAATTTAAATTTAAATTAATAATTAGAAAAGGGAGTCGGGCTGTAGCACAGCAGGTTAAGTGCAGGTGGCACAAAGTGCAAGGACCAATGTAAGGATCCTGGTTTGAGCCCCCAGCTCCCCACCTGCAGGGGAGTCGCTTCACAGGTGAAGCAGGTCTGCAGTTGTCTTTCTCTCCACCTCTCTGTCTTCCCCTCCTCTCCCTATTTCTTTCTGTCCTATCCAACAACGATGACAACAATAATAACTACCACAATAAAACAAGGACAACAAAAAGGGAATAAAAATAAATAAATAATAATAATTAGAAAAAAACCAACCCTCATTTAAAATCATACCAACCCTGTGTGTGGGGCCAGGGTGTGGAGACTCGGCACAAGTCCTCTCAGGCAGAGGCGACTCACCACAGGGTTTTCAGGACGCACAGGGGCTTCGTCAGAGAGTCGCACAGGAACTTCAGTCCAGATGAGCCGATGGGGTTCATGCCCAGGTCCAAATGCTGGAGCTTGGAATACTGGGTGACAGCCATTGCTAGCTCCCTGCAGCCGGTGCTGCTGATGCTACAACCCCAGAGCCTGGTGGCCGTCACGCGAGGGAACAAGAAATGTCAGCCCTCCCTGTGGGGTCCCCAGACTCTGAGCCCCTGACATCAGGGGATCTGGTGGGCAGAAGAGTCCCACGCCCACCCAAAGGTGTCTGGGGATCCCCACCCCTCATGAGGGTGTTGCAGATCGGGCAGGCAGGCTGCTGGTGGGACTTACACCAGGGTCTGCAGCGCACAAGTGAGGGAGTTGAGACCTTCACACAGGAGTTTCAGCCCCTGGTCCCCCAGCGCATTCTGGGCCAGGCTCAGATGCGTCAGCCTCTTGCTGTCCCTCAGAATGTAGGACAGCCCTTTGCAGCAGGCTTCCGTGAGGTGGCACTTCTCCAGCCTGCGGGCACACGGAGCACTGAGCGTGGGTGAGGGCATCCCCCACAGCCCCACTCCCTCTGAGGAGGCCCCTCCTGCCCACTGCCCACCACACAGAAAGGGGGACAGGGATGAGACCCAAAAGTGAGCACTGCACCGCTCGTCTCCATGAGCCCTGGTTCCGAGTGCCCATGCGGAGGAGACACTCACGCCACCCTCTGCAGCATGCAGGTGGGCTGAGCCAGGGTCCTGCACAGGCGCAGGGCGCCCTTATCCAGGACTTTGCCGTTGACGATGTTGAGACACACGAGGGAGCTGTGATCCACAGAGGCGGCGAGGCTGACCCACTGCTGGCTGGTGCCCGCACATGACTTCAACCTGCCGGAGACTCAAGCTGCCATTCTGTAGAAACGCCCCACAGCCCCGTCTCTGCCTGAGCCGGGTAGGGGGCGTACTTGAAGCTTGTGAGCTGCAATGAGCCAGGAGCCGGGTTCAAGACCCAGGTCACCACCTGATGGCAGGAAGCTTCACAAGCGGTGAAGCAGGGCTGCGAAGGCCTCTCTCACTCTCCCTCTCCTTACCCTCCCTCTCTCAATTTATGTCTCTCTCCAATAAATAGTAAATATTTTTTTTAAAAGAAAGTCTGTACTGCTAGCCAGCGAGTGCCAGTAGTTTTGTATAAACATCCCCACAGCTGCTTATCCCAGACCCTTGGCTGCTAAGGAATCCCGGACTGCCCTGTGTGCACATGTGTCTGTCTGTACATCTGCGTAGAAGCACATGGCCCAAGCCAGGACCCCAGCCTTGAAAGAAAGAGGCCCCCCTCTCTTTCCCTTGTCTCTGATGCATTCACGGTAAACTGTGTGCTAGCCCGCTAGATTCCTGGTGGGTCTGAACACACCATTTGTACAAAAATAAAATGCCTCACTCAACTCCCAGATCGCACACTGTGCCCCCTCACTCTACTCAGCGCCAGCTTGGAATGACCACACCTGGAGGTGCAGCTCTCTGGGGAACTGGGGGTTAGCCCAGGGTCTTCCCCCCAGAGACCAAGCCCAAGGACCTGAGGGAGACCCAGGGGTCACATTACTATACGCCTCTAGGTGAAGCTGTTGCCATTTAGAAATACGCTTAAGGGGGCCCAGTGATGACACAACTGGTTGAGCACACACATTACAGCGCATTACAGCCCCTTGTCCCCACCTGCAGGGGGGAAGCTTCATGAGTGAAGCAGGTCTACAGATGCCTCTCTCTCTTTCCCTCTCTATCTCCCAATTTCTCTGAATATTTTATCTCTCAGTTTCTCTGAATATTTTTAAAAATAAAGTTTAAAAGAAAACTATTTTCCTTCACAAGCGGTGAAGCAGGTCTGCAGGTGTCTATCTTTCTCTCCCCGTCTTCCCCTCCTCTCTCCATTTCTCTGTCCTATGCAACAACAACAACATCAATAACAACAACAATAATAACTACAAGAATAACAAGCAAGGGCAACAAAAGGGAAAAGAAATAACTTTAAAAAAAAAAAAGAAAATTTTTTCTCTATAGAATCAACTGTAACAAAGGACCCTAAGTCAGCCAGGGAGATGTCAACTATTTCCAAGCAAGGAAGCCCCTTTTCTGTGCCCCCCCCCCAGCCCCTTAGGGGGCTCGTCTATTTTTCCACTGAGAAACAGCTCAGACAGCAGTGAGGGGCAGATTCTCTTTGGATTCAGGGATACTAGGGAGCCGTCCCGTCTTCCCCAGAGTCCTCACAGAGCCAAGTGGAAAGCACCCTCCCGGACACAGGCCCGGACACAGGCCTGAAGAGCACCCAGGCCGAGCACGGCTGCCGACAGCGGGGGTGGGCTCTCACCTGAGGGACTGCAGCTTACAGCCAGAGTGTTGCAGCAGCTCACACAGCAGTGGCAGCAGGTCCTCCTGCTTGTGCTCCTTGAGGGTCAGGTGCATGAGCGTCTTGTGCCCGCACAGGGCGGCGCAGAACTCTCGGTAAGCAGCCTCGGGAGAGACGCTGCTGATGCTGGAAGGGGAAGCGGCAGGAGTTTGCATGCAGCTCACACAGGGCGTGCCGGGTACCAGGCTTTAGGAACAGCTTCACTTTTAGCTCTTTTAGATGTTAATGATTACCATTTTTTAACTTTGTTCAATCTGGTAGGATGGAGAAATTTAGAGACAACACGGGAAGAGAGGGAAAGAGAAACACACCTGCAGTCCCGCTTCACTTGTGAACTTGCTGCTCAGCTCTGGCTCATAGTGGTGCCAGGGATTGAAGCCCTGGACACTGGAGGCTCAGACACTAGAGTCTCTTGCAAAACTTGGGAATTGGTGCGAGGGATAAAGTACTGGACTCAAGTATGAGGTCCCAAGTTGGATTTCTGCCATCCCAAATATAAGAGTGAGGCTCTGCTTCTTTCTTGCTAACAAACCTTTTAAAAAAAAAGTGCTGAAAGCCTTTTGCATAACCACCCTGGTTATCTCCTTAGGTCTCTTTCTTTTAAAAAAAAAATATATATATACATATACACATATATATATATATATATATATATATCATGTGGCCCAGTGACTAGAGCAGTGGGCTCTCAAGCATGTCTTGAGTTTAATTTCTGGTTCCCAGGTGCCAAAGCAATGTGCTGGTTCCATATTTCTGTTTTCTCTCTCTCCACCTCTCCCTCACTAATAAAAAGGCTTATTTGTAAGAGTGAGGGGGAGAGCCAGAGCCTTGTTCAGGCATACGCAGTGCCAGGGACAAACACCAGGTGCAGCTTCAGGAGACGGAAGCAGTGATGTCCAGCATGGCCCTGGGTCGAGCCCCAAAGCACCCACTTACACCAGTTTCTGCAGCTGGCAGGAGGGCAAGGCCATTTTGTCACAAAGGACTCTCACGGAGGCGGCGCTGAGGTGGCTGAAGCTGATCTTCAGATCCGTGAGTTTCCAGTTGGTCTCCAACACGGAACAGAGGTCGGTCCAGGAGGGGATCACCAAGCCGTTGTCCTGTAACCTGCGGGAGGACGGGTAAAGGAGGCAGCTCTGCTGTGACCCGAAGAACTGTGACCCTGGAGTCGGATGAGTCACCTTTCGGCATCAGTGCCAGACACCCAGCTAAAGGCGGAGACACCTGCACATCGCTGCAGAAAAGACTCACTTCGTGCCCACAGACGACTGGCACGACTGCTGTTGGGGACAGTCAGCCAGGCTCATCTGAGACTGGCAGCAACACTTATCAGTGAGAGGCCAACAACAATGGGGACCACACCAGGGCTGGATACCACGGCCAGAAAAAAGATAAGTGGCTGGGCGGTGGCTCATCTGCTAAAGCTCACACATTACCATGTGCAAGGACCTGGGTTCAAGCCCCTGCTCCCTACCTGCGGGGGGGAGAGGCACTGAAACAGGTCTACAGGTGTCTTTATCTCCCCTTCCCACTCAATTTCTCCACCCAAAATTAACCATTATATATTCAAAGAGTTCCCAAAGAATTTCTGTCTCAATTTCTCTTTCTGGCATTTTTTTTCCCCTTTTGGCACAGCTAGGAAATGGCTTCCAAGACTTATGCTCTGTTTTAACTATCTCCCCAGCTGACAAGCAGGGTTTTCTTTTTTAATTGGGGGAATTAGTGGTTTATATTAAATACAAGTGGTTGGGTCATGTGTGAAATTTCTCAGTTTTCTGCCGAACACTCACCCCCAGCCTAGGTCTTCCTCCATCCCCAGGCACCAGGACCTGAATGCCACCCCTCCCCCTACATCCTTTATTTGGTGCCAGCCGCTGAAGATTCTGAGACAAACAGCCACGTGTGGTTGAGCTCCCGGTGCCCACATGCCAGAGCAAGGTGCTGGTTCTGTCTCTCCGTTTTCTCTTAATAAAAAGGCTTATTTATAAGCTCATGAAGGAGAACCAGAGCCTTGCTCACCCGCATGCTGTGTTCTCTGCCTGTGTGTCTGAAGCGAGTGGCCCCAGCGTGTGCTTACGTGTCCTCCGCGGGGCCTGTCTGCTCAAGGTATAGCTGCAGCTTGTCCTCGTCGTCCGCGTCGTCCTCGGGCACCTGGTGGAAGACGTTGCTGTGCACCTGCAGCCGGAGGCTCTGTAGGTCCCTGAGGCACCTGAGGCAGAAGCCGGCGTGCATGACCTCCTGCTTGCTGCCGAGCTCCAGGGCCAGCTTGCTGAAGCGGGGCCCCAGCTCCCTCAGCAGCTGTGCATCCTGCGTCTCGTACAGGCCCCGCAGCAGCTCGCGGGTGAACCGGGTCGGGTGCTGCTCGCGGGTGAACCGGGCCGGGAGCTGCTCGTATTCCAGCTGCATGACATGTCTCAGCAGCTGGTACCTGAAGCTCTGCGCCCTGTGGACTTGGAACGCCGCCTCCAGCTGCCACGTGTTCTCCGAGTGGGTGAAGCCGAAGAGGAAGTCGCCCACCCGGGCCAGGTAGGGGTTGAGCATCCTCTCCTGGGGCGAGAAGACACTGGCCATGTCCTGGATGGCGCCCTGCTGCTTGTACTCCAGCACGTAGAAGGCAGCGGCCAGGAGCTGCTGCACGGCCAGGTGCAGGAAGCTGTAGCAGCGGCCCCAGTCGTCGTGCTGCCGCAGCACCTTGGCCTCCAGGAAGGGGTACAAGTGCTGCTCCATCACGCCCAGCTGCTGCAGGTCCGGGCCCGAGAACACCGACCTGCGCATCCACACGCAGTGGGCGGCCAGCAGGCAGACGGAGGCCAGCGGGACGCGCAGCCTGGGGTGTGGGCGGAAGCGGCATCTGAAGAAGCCGAGCACCAGGCGGGTGGCGGTGGTGCACATGGGGTCCACGTTCTGATCTTGCTCCACCTGCGGGCGCAGGCAGGCGGCGGCCGCCCAGCACATGGCCGGGGCCCGCACCAGCTCCTGCACCGCCAGGTGGTCCTGCAGCGACTTCAGCGCCCACAGCGCCCCCGGCTTCTCCTCCTCGAGCCCCAGGTGCTGGAGGAAGAGCCAGCGCTGGTCCTGCTCCCGGAGGCCCCGCAGCTGCAGCACCTCGGCCTCCCGCAGCAGCAGCCTCACGTCCTGGCGGCTGGGCGTCCGCATGGTCACCAGCACGGTGGCCTGGGACAGCAGGACCTTGCTCAGCAGGCTGCCCAGCACCACGGGCAGCGGCTGCACCTCCGCCCAGTCCCGGCACAGGCCGCTCATGAAGGCGCCCTCGACTGCCTGCAGCTGGTCCAGCCCGTCCACCACCAGCAGCACCCGCTCCGGCCGCGCCAGCAGCTCAGGCATGGCGGCCCGCAGGTCGGCACGGCCCCGGCTCAGCAGGTCGGCCAGCGAGCTGGGGCCACAGTGGTTGAGTTCCGGGCAGCTGAGGTAGAAGACTGTGGACCAGGAGCCAGGCAGCCGGCCCGACAGCCAGTCCAGGACCAGCTGCTTGGCCGCCGTGGTCTTCCCCACGCCGGCCGGGCCACTCAGCACCAGCGTGGAGTGGCAGGAGAAGGACTGCCACGGCTGGCCGTCCCTGTAGAAGGGCAGCAGGGCCATGTGCTGGCGGATGGCCTCCTGCATCTGCTCCCCCACCTGCAGATCTGCAGGCCAGAAGTTGCTCTTCCAGCTCGCCTCCAGCTGCTTGCTCAGGGTGTCTCTGTACTCAAGCCACGTGCCTGGGAGGATAGGTGGGAATTCCTGCTTATCCATGGGGTGGACAGAAATCAGGAGGGGAGGCAGAGGTACAAGGAGACACCTGCAGCATGGCTATACCCCCTTGGGAAGCTTCCGCTCTGCGGGAAGGGACCGGGACCTTGAACCCAGAGCCTTGAGCATGGTAACATCTGCTTTCAACTGGGTACACCACCCACCCGGCTTCACAGCTGGTTATTCAAGAGAAGAGGCCTCGTCTATTAATGGTATTTTTGGCATAAGCAACTTCACCGCTCCAGTGTCCTTTTGCATTCAAGGATGGAGCGAAGGGTGAGAGAGAGATAAGCAAAGAGATGAGGAGAGATGCAGAGACTAAACAAGAGATAGAGACAGATGGAACAGGGCTACCACAGCTCCAGAACTTCCACCCACCGGCTGACAGGGTTGTCATCTGGGTGGCAGACACCCTACCCTTGTGAGCTCTCTCTCTGGCCCAGGACACAAGGCCCTTGGGGAAGAAAGGAGACCATGGGGCTGCTAAGACCCCAGGCTGCAGGAAGTGGAGATACACACCTGGCACTGACCTGCCCATGATCACAGTCAAGTCCCCGAGCCGGAGGATGGTTTGCATCCCTGCAAAATACACATCTGGTGAGCACCCTTAGTGCCGAGTCCATGAGGTCCCATGCCAGTCACCTCACCATCTCAAGTGGTGCTGGGGTTTGAACCTGAGCTGTGATGAGGCAAAGCAGGTACCCTGTCCTGTGGACGCTGACCCACAGGTCTCTTCAGAACCAGAGCCAGAAGGCAGCTCTACCAGAACTTACCGCACCACTCACCGTCTCTGCTCTGGCCTCTCTGCAGAGAGCTTGAACAGAGCTGCCACAGCTCCCGGGTGTCTCCCTGAAGGCCGGGGGCGGGGGGGGGGGGCAGCTCAGCTCTCAGCACTCCATTTCCGAGCTGGCCTCAGACCATAAGCCAGAGCTGAGAAGTGACCTGGCTGGCCGTTCATACAAAAAATACATTTCACAAAGGGAGGAGGAGGAGGAGGAGGAGGAGGAGGAGGTGGAGGAGGAGGAGGAGGAGGAGGAGGTGGAGGAGGTGGAGGAGGTGGAGGAGGTGGAGGAGGTGGAGGAGGTGGAGGAGGTGGAGGAGGTGGAGGAGGTGGAGGAGGTGGAGGAGGTGGAGGAGGTGGAGGAGGTGGAGGAGGTGGAGGAGGTGGAGGAGGTGGAGGAGGTGGAGGAGGTGGAGGAGGTGGAGGAGGTGGAGGAGGTGGAGGAGGTGGAGGAGGAGGAGGAGGAGGAAGGGGAGAAGGAGGGGGAGAAGGAGAAGGAGGGGGAGAAGGAGAAGGAGGGGGAGGAGAAGGAGGGGGAGAAGGAGGGGGAGGAGAAGGAGAAGGAGGGGGAGGAGAAGGAGAAGGAGGGGGAGAAGGAGAAGGAGGAGCAGGAGGAGAAGGAGGAGCAGGAGGAGCAGGAGGAGGAGGAGGAGGAGGAGGAGGGGGAGAAGGAGGAGGAGGAGAAGGGGAGAAGGAGGGGGAGAAGGAGAAGGAGGGGGAGAAGGAGAGGAAGAAGAAGAAGAAGAGGAAGAGGAAGAGGAAGAGGAAGAGGAAGAAGGAGGAGGAGGAAGGGAGGGGGAGGGGAGGGGGAGAGGGAAGGGGAAGGGGAAGGGGAAGAGGAAGAAGAAAGTTTTGAGCATGCCTACCAGTGGCAGCATTTTATCAGGCAAAAAAACCCATAATTCACAGTGCTGGGGTCTGGGGTCAGGGGTCGGGGGTCAGGGGTCGGGGGTCAGGGGTCTGGGGTCTGTGTCTGTGTCTGTGTCTCTGTGCACTGTAAGGCAGGCAGGTATTCTACACCACGAGCTCTCTCTCTCCAGCCCAGTTGTAAACTTATTCAGGCAAAAAGTCTAGAGATTATTAAACAGACAGTATCAACTGAGGTAACAACCAACCTTGATGGCAAGTTCTCACGTGTGAGGTTGTCATAAGCTTCTGAGCGCCAGAAGCCACAAAAGGCAAAGAGCAGTTGCACAACACCCTACTGTGATTCTCTCTTTTCTTTTGGAATTGTCTGCCTCCCCCATTGTTTAATTAAGGAGTGGAGGTGGACACCGCTTGATATGTGTGTCCCACCCAAGGTCCTGTACCCCTACTCCAGCCAGAGCCCTCCGCCATCTCCCCCTCTCCTCTCGTGGCCGTAGTTCTCCGATGGGGGTGGAATCTTGCTCCAGGAGACACCTGCTGGGACAAAGATGCCACGCCCCCCCTCCCACCCCACCCCAGAAAGTAGATGTCGGAAGACCGACCTGATTCAGTCTGTATCTCTTCTTGAACCAGATTCTTCTCATCTTCCTCCTCCTCTTGCACTTCGAGCTCCTCCCCACTCTCCAGACGCCGCAGGAATTCATCCACATGGTCAGGTTCCTCCCTCACTCTTTGCTCCCGACTCCTACTCACTGAAGCAAGGGGGATGTGTTACCATGTCCCTGTGGGGACTGTTGTTTGGGAGAGACATCAAGAAGGTCCAGGTTCAGCCACTGGGACCCAGGAAGAGGTCAGCTAGCAAGGTGCCGGGCATACAAAGCACAGGCACTCATGGCGGAGGTCCAAGGGGCCCCTGTAGACTTGGCCAGGTTTCTGAGGACCTAGGCCAAACTCTCCCGGGGAGGCTCAGTGGGGCCCTCTGAGGAGGAGACACTTCCAACTCGGTGTCTGTGGGTCTTGTGACAAGGTCTGCAGCCCCAGAGTCAATGGGGTACAGCAAAGGAGTCCAGTGGACTGGCTGTAGGGGAACCCAGGAGCGCTTAGTGGCCAACAGAAAATCACCCACCTCAAGGCTGAAAATTTCAGGGCTGAGAAGACAGCACAGGGGTTCTACAAACTGCTCTCCTACCTGAGGCTGTGAGCTCACAGGTTCAGTCCCCAGCACCGCCACCAGCCAGAGTGTGGTAGGGCTCCAGAACGAATGAGTGTGCAGTCCACCCTGGAGCCCTTCATTTAATTACAGTAGAAACTATCAAAGAGTCACTTCTCTGTCAACGTACTCATCACCAGACCTTGAATGTATGCCTGTCACAGTATGTTTTTCATTTTAGAAAGCAATTTCAATTTTATTCTAAAGAAAGGGATATGGAGACAAAGACAAAGACTCGTCTCCCTAGTCCTCCCCCCACCCCAGCCCTGCTGAGCTCTGGCTGATGGATGGTAGTGCTGGCGACTGAACCTGGGACCTCAGAGCCCCGGCCATGAAAAGCTTCTGCAGAACCACTGTGCTGTTTCCCCAGCCCCTTCACAGAGACAGCACAGCTCCTTCACCAACATGGCAGAGCAGCCCTGAGCCCCAACACCACACACAGAGGGAGCTTCACGAATGGCGGAGTGTGTACTGGTACCTCCTCTCTCCCTGTTTTTACCTGGATTAGTAGAAAAAGCCTGGGGGGGGGGTGGCACGCCTGGTTAAGTGCACATATTACAGTGCACAAGGACCCTGGTTCAAGTGCCCAGTCATTATTTGCATGAGAAAGCTTTTTTGAGTGATGAAGCAGGGCTGCAGGTGTCTCTCTTCCTCTATTCCCCCCCCCCTATTAATTTCTGGCTATGTATCCGATAAATTTTTTAAAAAATGAAAATGCCTGTTGGAGTGGTGGAACTGTGCTGTGTAAAGCCCTAGTGACCTCAAAAAAAAAAAAAAAGAAGAAAGTCAGCAAGTCCAGTTCATCTGTATCCCAAAGAAAAGCCCAGTTTCTCTACCTTGAGTGTTCCTGCCTCCTGGTAGAAATACCACCTCAGTTCTCTGTGTGGAAGGGACTGTGTGTGGCTAGCCATCAGTCCAAGGACTCATGAAAGAGAACCCTGACATCTGCGATGCTGGGGACTGAACCCAGGGCCCCGTGATTCAGAGTCCAGCCCTTCACCCACTGAGCCACCTCCCAGGCTGTCTTCCTATCACCCCTCATGCCCACCCGTGTTTATCTAGTTACATCCGCCAGCTTGCAGGCTCACCTGGGAGGCACCTGCCCCTTCCACAACCACCCGGGCCAGGTTGGAGAACCGAGGTTCTGGGAAGCTCTGGGCCACAGTGTCCTTCCAGTCCCGGCCCCATCTACCTGACAGGTCGATGCAGAGCAGGGCAGCCAGCCAAATGCCACCACCTCTCAGGGAGTGGTCAGTAAGGAGACGACTTACCTGAAAGGGTAGGCTGGGTCATTACACATGTGTTATCCATGTCTTCTGAAAAAAAAAAAAAGAAGCGATTCTTGTCTTGTAGCTGAGCCCCACAAGGGTCTGAACTGCAGTGCGGCTGGGTTCCAAGCCACGCTCTCTCCTGTCTGATGTCAGAGCCCAATGAGGAGGAAGCTCTCACCTGTGCTCGTGGGAGGGGACAGAGGAGTAAGCCCGGCATGATTTCATTATTTTTTTAAAATAATTATTTATTCCCTTTTGTTGTCCTTGTTTTTTTTTTGGTTTTTTTAAATATAGATTTTATTGATTTATTATTGGATAGAGACAGCCAGAAATTGAAAGGGGAAGAGGAGATAGAGAGGGAGAGAGATAAAGAGAGAGAGAGAGACGCCTTCAACCCTGCTTCACCACTTGTAAAGCTTCCCCGCCTGCAGGTGGGGACCGGGGGCTTGAACCCAGGTTCTTGCATGCTTAACCAGGTGCACCACCGCCTGACCCCTGTTGCCCTTGTTTTATTGTAGTTATTGTTGTTATTGGTGCCGTTGTTGGATAGGACAGAGAGAAATGGAGAGAGGAGGGGAAGACAGAGAAGGGGAGAGAAAGACAGACACCCGCAGACCTGCTTCACCGCCTGTGAAGCGACTCCCCTGCAGGTGGGGAGCCGGGGGCTCCAACCAGGATCCCTATGCCAGTCCTTGCACTATGTGCCACCTTGCTTAACCCGTTGCGCTACTGCCCAACTCCCATGATTTGATTATTTTACAGCAGTCGGGAGAGGGCTACATGCATGGTCTTGCTGCTTTCAGGTCACCCTTTTTAATCATGTTAATGTGGGGAGAGAGAGGGAGAGAGAGGGAGAGAGAGGGAGAGAGAGAAGGTGCTTCCCCCAGTGCTGTGGGGCTCAAGCATGGAGCAAATACCCGGTGAGATGCAGACCCTACCAGCTGAGCTATGCCTGGACCCCTCCCAAGACTGGCACTGCTTTCTCCTCTCACTTATTTTTAAAAACTCTATTTATCGGTGAGAGAGAATCAGAATCACTGGCCCATGTGGTGCTGGGGATCTAGCCTGAGACTCCAAACTTGAGGGTCCAACACTTTGTCCACTGTGCTGCCCCCTGGGCCACTACTTTACTTAGTATAATTTTAATCAGAGCCTGGAAGTCAGTTTTATGACAGTGCTGGGGTTTGAACCTGGGACCTTCGGTGCCTCAGGCATGGAAGAACTGTTGCAGATGTTATACTATCTCCCCAGCCCCTCTTCATTTTTTTAGTTAAAAAGTGTACAACTCTTTGTTGCTTTTTAGTAATCTCATTTTAAATACTTTTATATAAATCCTTCTTATTTTAATAAAGAAAGAGACCACAGCACCAAAGCTCACGCCAGCGCGGTGGGGGCTGAACTCAAGCCCGCGTCACACACATGGCAAAGCGGCGCCCTGTCCAGTGAGCTAGTTCACCAGCCCTGACCCTCAACCTTTTTGTAAAAGACAAAACACCACCTCAGCGATAAAACTAAGAGAGCCAGAGAACCCAGCCTCTCGGACACGTCTGGCACTCAGACATCTCTGTGGTTGAGTCTAGGGACACCCTCGGCTGTCGTGAGATGGGGTGGAGTGGGGTGCTCACACTGGGGTGCAGGTCCACTCAGGGACACTGGTACCAGGGTGCTGGGGATGCTCGGAAAGACTCGGACCCAGGACGTGCCCCCTCCCCCAAACACAGACCTTGTCCTTAGTGCTGACCACCTGAGAGCTGAGGTTTGGAGCCTGTGGTCCGGAGGAGAGGGGTGGGCACAGACTGAACACAGGCCCTGGGGGAGGACGCCAGGGGCATGGCCCTGGGTCCTGGCCGGCAAACGGGCGTCTGGGCCTGAGCAGGGCAGGGCGTGGGCAGGGCGGCTTACCGGTGGCCTTCTCCCAGGCCATGTTGTACAGGTCCCTGCGGCCGACCCTGCACAGCAGGTGGAGGGTCAGGAGCTCCACCCATGTGCTGTTGCTGTGTCTGGCCAGGAGGCGCGCCAGCTGCAGCCCGTTGGCCCTGTTCACCTCGGACTGAGGCAGCTCCTCCAACAGCTCCTCGAAGGGCGTCATGTCCCACAGCAGCTCCTTGAACATCTCCAGCTCGTCTAAGCTGAGCTGCTGCAGAATGGGCTCCAGGTCGAATAGCGGCCTTGGTGGGGTCTCCCTCCCACCCTGCATGGCGAGTCGAGCCTGGGGCACAAGGACGGAAGTCAGTGGGGGGGGGCTGAGGGCTGGGGGTGGCGCCTCAGGGGTTCAGGGAGATGCCAGGGACCAGACTCGGGGGTCCGTGCACTCCAGGCTGGTCTCTGTTCACGTCTTTCTCTTTGAATTTTAAGCAATTTAAATTAAAGGAGCCAGAGTACTTCTCGGCTCTGGCATAAGGTGGTGCCCAGGACTGAACTGGGCCCTCAGCATCAGCTGCTGGTGGTGCTTTCCAGGCCTGTTTAAAACATCAATTAATGAAAGGGATCCAGAGAGAAGATGCACACATCCTGATGAGCTCTGGCTGATGGAGTGCTGGGGATTGAACAAGGCACCTCAGAGCCTCAGGCAGGAGAGTCAATTGCAGAACTATCTCCCCAGACTCATTAACAATAATGACAAATTATTGTTTTACCCAGAACACTGCTCAGCTCTGGCTTATGGTAGTGCTGGGGGGATCCAGGGACCTCAGAGACTCCAGCAGGAAGGTGTTTTACAGAACAGCTGTGCCGTTTCTCTAGACACACACACACACACACACACACACACACACACACACACACACTGTACATGTAATGTGTATCTAGTTCCCAGAATGGGTTGATAGGACAGAGACAGGACAAACAAAACAAAATCTGCATTGTGCCGCCTCCCCTGCTTCCCACAAGAGACAAAACAGAGAAGGAGCCAGACTAGCCTTGCAGCAGCTGATTCCAAATTATATTACTCCATGAGGATCATTTCTGGAACCATCCGTTCCACCCCGGTTCCATGGCTGCCAGTTCTCAGCCACATCGCCCCGCCAGATATTCGTCGGGATGCGGCATCATCTAAGTTTCATTTCCCACGTCTACGCCCGACTGGACCTGCCAATATACGCGGATATCTTCGCCCACCCTGTCCCTTGACGTCTCGTCACCCAATCTGGTCCCCTACGCCTACACTGAACTTCTCTGTTCCAGACTCTTGGAAACAGAGTTGGCAGTCAGCTGAGGTAAAGAACAAACACCTCATCACAGACCCCTGCGAGCGTCCACCCGGCTTTGACCTGGCACGTTATGATCGGGCCCTCCTCCATCGCTATCGAACAGGCCATGGCCGGTGCGCCGCTATGTTCCACCGCTGGGGAGCCAGAGACGACCCGAACTGCCCCTGCGGCTCCAGACAGACTATGACCCACATAGTCAACGACTGCCACCTCTCCAGATTCAAAGGAGGTCTCGAAACTTGACATCAGGCTCAACCTGACGCTGTTGACTGGCTACGGAAGAAGGGCAAACGCTAGAAGAAGAAGAAGCTGAGCAGAGACAGCTTGGCTCAGAGCAAGAGGCCCCAGGGCAAAACCACCTTTGAGGCTGCAAGGAGCCAGAGGGCTCAGTGAAGGCGGGAGGGCCTCCCTTAGGGCTTGGAGGTGGACTCTGCACAGCAGGGCCAGCACCCACATGCAGAAGCAGGCCCTTCTGCCACTCAGGAAGATGGAGGAGGTTCTGCTGGGGAGACTGAGCTGGGTCCCAGCCCCTAAGCCCAGGTGGCTTCAGCAGGGGAGGGACAGCAGTGGGATGTCTTAGGGTGATCAGAGCAGAGGGTGGGGCAGGGGAACCTGACCCCTTTATCAGGAGGCAGGCTGGGTGGGTGGGGACTTGGGATCCTCTGGATCAGGACTCAGCTGGATTCTTGGACACTGGGGCCTGGGGAGGCAAGGCTGGGAGGGACTGACCTCACCTGGGGAAGGACAGCTAGCACTCGGAGGCTCCCACCTGGACACCGGGCTCCGTCAGCCTCCCCAGGACCACATTCTACCTATTTCTCCACACCCATGTACTCACTCACAGGGCAGAATAAGTCAGGGAATTTGGGACCTTGTGTCCCAGTGTCCAGAGCACTCTCTGTGTCCCCATTTCAGACCCTATCGGGAACCCTGGATATTAAATTACACCCCCAGGACTGAGCCAGGAGTTTGGGGCACCCTGGAGCCCACACCTTAGTTCCCCATTTCAATGCCATGCCGTGGCTTGACCCTGGGGACTGGGGCTTGGGAGCCTGGGGACTGGATTTGACTTCCACCTCTTGGAATAGATCCGCAAATGCATCGTATACTTTTTCCTCTTCTTTCTTTTCTTGAATATCTTATTTATGAGAAAGAGAAAGAACCAGACATCACTCTGATACATGTGTTGCTGGGAATCACACTCAGGACCTCGTGCTCAAGAGTCCAGTGCTTTATCCACTGCGCCACCTCCCGGACCACTCTTTCCTCTGTTGTCGCCATAGCTAGGACTTTACCACTCTTCTGGCAGACTTCTTTATTTTTTTAGTGATGTGTTCATGGTCACACTTTTTTTAAGAGTGTGGGGGGTGGAGAGACCATGCAGCCCACAGCTGGGTTTTGTCACCCAGGCTTATAGACTCCCCCACACTCCTCCCCTGACTGCGTTTCTGAAAATTTCAGAATCTGTTGGGTAGCAGGCCCAGGAGATATCAGCAAGCTATGCCCTCACCCCTCCTGCCTCCTCTGCTGGGGGGAGGGGGGGTTCCCGGGGGACCCTGGGCATGTATGAGAGGTCCGGTGCAAGGCTGTGACAGGGACTGGCCTCTCCCCTCACGGAAGCACCAGCTGGAACCCACAGAACTCCCCCAGGCACTGAGTCAGACGCAAGGTCTGAGGCACAGCTGGCCGGTGCCTTTCTGGGCTCGGGAGCTGCTGAGGCTCTCTGGGTGAAACAGGGCAGGAAGAGCTGGGGGAGCAGCATAGTGGTTCTGAGAAAGACTTGTCCTTTAGGCTCTGAGGTCCCAAGTCCAGTCCCCAGCAAGACCGTAAGCTAGAGCTGAGCAGGGCTCTGGAGAAAGAGGAAGAGGAGGTACAGAAGACAGGACAGCAGCAGCAACAGATCAGCAGTTGAGTGGTGAAGTGTTCCTCTTCCTTGGGGCCCTCTGGCTCAGGGAGCAGGAGACAGGGAGCTCTGGGAGGGGAGGGAAAGAGAGGAGAGGGGAGGAGAGGGGAGGGGAAGAGGCTGCCCCAGGCTACATGTAAACACCTGAGGACTACTACATACAGGGCTGGGAGCAGTCATTGAACTCTGAACCTCCAGCCTACAGCTCAACCAGAATCCTCAACCCAAAGTCCACTAGAAGCACAGTGCCATCTTTCAGATTATGAGAGGGAAAGAATGAGAGGAGAGGGGCCCAGAGCCCTGCTCAGCTCTGGTGTCAGGTGGTGTAAGGTGGGCCCCAGGTGTGCTAGGTGGTCTCTACAACTAAGCCAGCTCCCTGGCCCCAAGCTCTCTACCGAAGGAAAACCCGCAGAAAAGCCGTGAGCCATGCCCGGGGGGCATGCACCACCCTCAGTGCTGTCCGCCCTGTCTACACCCTCTAGGGATTTTCACCAGCCCCTAAAGAGGCCTGGGTGGTGTGCAGCAGTAGGGCACAGGACTTGCACGGAGAGTCCCAGGTTCCCTCCACAGCAACACCAAGTCAGAACTAGTCAGAAAAACAAACAAAAGCAAAACAAAATGCTAACCCGAGTTGGGGCAGTCAGTCAACCTGTGTTGTGTACCAAAGTGAAGGCCTGGTTTTCTTTTCCCATCATGAACTCAGCTCTTAAAAATAACTGATGCGGGAGTCGGGCGGTGGTAGCGCAGCAGGTTAAGCGCACGTGGCGCAAAGCACAAGGACCGGCATAAGGATCCCGGTTTGAGCCCCGGCTCCCCACCTGCAGGGCAGTCGCTTCCCAGGCGGTGAAGCAGGTCTGCAGGTGTCTGTCTTTCTCTCCCCCTCTCTGTCTTCCCCTCCTCTCTCCATTTCTCTCTGTCCTATCCAACAACAACAACAACAATAATAACTACAGCAATAATAAAACAAGGGCAGCAAAAAAGGGAAGAAATATTTTAAAAATTTTTTTAAATAACTAATGCGGGGGATGGGTGGTGGCACACCTGCTTGAGCGCACATGTTACGACATGCAAGGACCCGGGTTCAAGCCTCGGGTCCCCACCTGCAGGGGAAAGCTTTGCGAGAGGTGAAGCAGGGCTGCAGGTGTCTCTTCCTAGCTCCTCATTCGTGGCTGTCTCTAATAGAGAAAGATTTTAAATATATAAAATAAAAAAAATTTTAAATGGCAACAATGTATGGTTGCAAAGCTTGTAAAAAACTAGCATGCATTTGGTATGGTATGCAAACAGCACGTGCACCAGAGTGATGCTTTAGTTCACTTCCTCTCTGCCTGTCTCATTAACAAGCTAAAAAAAATCTTCAAAATATAAAAGCTACCAGAGGATGGTTTTCAACACTTAAATGTCTGACACAGGTTAATGTAAACCTTCTCGTGTTTTTTTTAAATATGTTGGTACTTTATTTACTTATTTATGAAAGAGACAGAAATTGAGGGGAGAGGACAAGAGAGCAAGAGAAGAGACCTGCAGCTCTGTTTCACCACTTGGGAAGTTCCCCCTACAGGTGGGATCTGGGGACTTGAACCTGGGTCCTTGAGCGCTGTAACATGTGCGCTCTACTGGGTGCACCACCACCAGCAAGCAGTGTTTCTTCTCATATTGGGGCAACTGTGAGTCTCTTGTCCTCCCTTAGAAAGCAAAGCAGCACAGCTCCAGAGCCCCCACTACCTGGCGCTCACCTGATAGGTATAAAGTGGTCGGTCGTCAGGTAACTAGCACCTGAAGCTGGGCCCGTCCTCCTGGCCAGGTGTTCAGAGGAGCACTAACTGGCCCTTTCAGGTAGGGTGTTGTAAATGGGCGCTTTCAAGTGTCAGAGAAGCCTGGTTAGCTGAGCCTCTCTTCATTAGCTGTAGGTACAGAAGCCCATTCTCAGAAGCTGGGTGTCCACCCCCCTCCTCTGGGAATCCATCCAGATGCCTCTTAACAGTCCCAGTAGCCTGAAGGAAAAGCAGGCAATTCAGATAAAAGCCATCTGACTAAACACAATCTTGCTTTTAGCTCAGAGACAGAGTGGCCTGGCAGGTGGTATCAGAAAACCAGTCATTCCATGAGGCCAGTCCAAGGAACTTCCCCGAACCATTGCTGGTTTTAATGTTTTTGTATGGTGAATGCCTATTCTGTACTCTAAGAAAACTAGTCGTTTAGGGGCCGGGTGGTGGTGCACCTGGTTGAGTGCACGCATGACAGTGCACAAGGACCCGGGTGGTGGCGCACCTGGTTGAGTGCACGCATGACAGTGCACAAGGACCTGGGTTCATGCCCCTGCTCCCCACCTGCAAGGGGGAAGCTTCATGAGTGGTGAAGCTGGGCTGCAGGGGTCTGTGTCTCACTCCCTATCTTTCCCCTCCCCTCTCAATTTGTCTCTAGTAATAAAAATAGCTTTAAAAATGTTAAGGTGGGTAGGGGTCGATAGCATAATGGTTATGCAAACACTTTCATACCTGAGGCTCCAAAATCCCAGTTCAATCCCCTGCAGTACTATAAGCTATAAATTGTTAAAGATGCTCTTTAGAAAAAGAAAGTTAAGGCTTCAGTTATGTTTTATTTACTTTAACGAGAGAAGACAAGACCAGATCACAGCTCAGCTGTGACTAATGGTGGGGCTGGGGACTGAACCTGGCACCTTAAAGCCTCAAGAGTGAAAGTCTTTCTGCATCAGCACTATGCTACCTCCCCAGGCCCAAACCCTTTTGTTTAGTAGACAAGGCTGGAAGAGGACTCCCGGGGCTGTATCACACAAGTGAGCACAAGCAGATGTTGCCTTGGAAGCAACAAACACAGAAAAGACTGAAAATCTTATCCACTCCACCATCTCAAACTTTTTTTTTTTTCCTTTTCTTAAGCAGAACCCTGCCCGGCTCTGGCTGATACTGGTGCTGAGGACTGAACCTGGGGCCTTGGAGCCTCAGGCAGTAGAGTCTCTTGGTACAAGGACCCTGCAACCTCCCTGGCCCAATAAATCCTTTAAAAAAGATGATAAAGCTGAAGAGACAGCATGATACTCATGTAAATCATTATCCCTGAAACTCTGAGCTCCAGATTCAATCCCCAGGCAACACTGGAAGCCAGAGCTGAATAGTGCTCTAGGGAAAAGAAAAAAAGGGAAAAAAATCTATCTTTAAAGTGAAAAAAAGCCAAAATGTTAGTTCTGAAAGTAGGAGAAAATGAGACAGGGAGAAATGAGAGTCTGCAGACAGCTAAGCAGAGTTCCTATCTGGTGACATGAGTTCTTAAGGACCCAGAGCATGTTACCATCAATCCAGAAAAACTGTGAGCATCCCCAGACCCCTGGGACATAACCTAGAAGTCACAGGCAGAGAAATGTCTTCATTGTGGGTTTAACACCACACACCAGCTTCACCTGGCAACACATTAGCACAGGCTCCAGGGCCCCACCCAGACACCCACCAGGTGGCACTGAGGCGCTCACACAACTATGGTTGCGCTTTGCAGTTAGTCCAGGGAATGCCGGTAATTCAGCTCCTGAGACCCTGGAAAGGGACCGTGTGGCCAGACCACCCCCCCAACACACACACACACACACACACACACACACACACACACACACACGCACGCACACATACACACAACAGAGGGCTGGCAAGACAGTGGAGCCCCAGAGCCCAGGGCCCCCATGCTTGAGCCGCCAGGTACAGTCTCCTGTCAGAGCTGATGGTGCTCAGGTCTGCCTCTTGAAAATCAATCTTGAAAAAGAGGGAAGGGGAGGGGAAGGGAGGGGAGGAGAGGGGAGGAGAGGGGAGGAGAGGGGAGGAGAGGGAAGAGTAGGGGAGGAGAGGGCAGGGGATGGAAGAGTAGGGGAGAGGAGGGAGGGGAGGGAAGCAAGCAGGCCTGGAAGGTGGGGCAGTGCATTAAACATTGAAGCCCCAAGCATGAGGTCCCCGGGGCAATCCCCGCATCCTGCAGGCCAGAGTGATGTTCTGGGCTCCTCTTCCTCTTATAAATAATCGAAAAAAGGTTCAATTCCCAATACTACCTTATTCCAGAGACCAGCAGCTCTGGTCTCTAAACAAACGATTAAAGCAGAGAGAGGTTGGCCTGAGCCCTTGCTAATCTTCTAACACGAAAAGGGAAGCAGGGGTCCAAGGTGGGGCCTGAGCCGCGGGGTGAGGGGAGAGGGAGGCGGGGAGGGTGCGGGTGGCGACTCACCAGGCTGCTCCCTCCAGGCTGCGAAGCTGCTGGGCCAGGAAGAGCAAGGCCCCCACCGCCCAGCCCCTAAAGCGGCCCGGCTCCCGCGCTGTGATTGGTCCCCCCAGCCCCTCCATCCGCCCCCCCCACCCCACCCCCACCCCAGGGCCGCCCATCCGCTTCAGGTGCGACTCAGGGCCCAGGCTGTGCTTGGGAGCAGCTGGGCTTGGGCTGCCTCTGCCCCTGCCCCTGCCCCTGCCCCTGCCCCTGCCCCTGCCCCTGCCCCTGCCCCTGCCCCTGCCTCTCTCATTGGTTGGGGAGTCAGTGGACTGTCAAGCGTGAGCTCCCTGTCATCTCAGGTGACACAGTGGGACTCTGATTCTCTCTCCCACTCTTTTTTTTTTTTTTAATTTATTTTTTAATTTATTTTTATTTTTTATTTATTTATTCCCTTTTGTTGCCCTTGTTGTTTTATTGTTGTAGTTATTATTGATGTCGTTGTTGTTGGATAGGACAGAGAGAAATGGAGATAGGAGGGGAAGACAGAGAGGGGGAGAGAAAGACAGACACCTGCAGACCTGCTTCACCGCCTGTGAAGGGACCTGCCTGCAGGTGGGGAGCCGGGGGCTCGAACCGGGATCCTGACGCCAGTCCTTGAGCTTAGCGCCACCTGCGCTTAACCCGCTGAGCTACAGCCCGACTCCCTCTCCCACTCTTTCATAAATTCATCTGGGGGAAATAGAAAGGTTTCTGCTGAGAGCAGAGCACCGCCGGGGTCTACGCGATGCTGATGCTGGGGACCAAACTCGGGGCCTAGTGTGGACATGTCCGGAACCCTGCCCACTGTACCACCCCACTCCCACCACTGCTGCTTGCCCGTTCATGTCTGTATTTACACGAGACAGGCCAGGGCACTGCCCGGCTCTGGCAGATGGTGGTGGCAGCCTCGGGCCTGGCACTCTGGGGGCTCAGGCTGCAGATACCCTGCTCTTCCCCAGCCCACCCTGGGGTCCCCTCCAGATCCCCACTCACCCACAAACGGGGAACCCAGGGCAGCGCCCGCAGCTGATTCGCCAGAGGCAGAAGAGCTGGGCACGGCTCACGAGAAGTGTGTGGGGACAGTGAGAACAAGAGACCCACGGGAGACAGAACCGGGGTCACCAGGTGCACGGGGCCAAAGGACTCAGTAGCTCTGTAGGTCAGGGTTTCAAACTTCCCGATTTCCAAGTCTTAGAACCATGTCCACCCCCAGCTTGCAGAGCTGGTAGGCCCGCTCAGTGGAGAACTGCCTAAACTCAATACTTGGCTTCTCCTCTTCCTCTTTGTGATGCAAACACCTGACAGATCTGAAGTCCAGGAAAAGAGGAAAGAATCAAATCTGAGGGCAGATAGAGTGACCTTTGTGTCTGCCTTTGTGGATTCCTGTGCTGTCTTCCCACTTTTCCTGCCCTGGGCCTGGGGGGGGGGGGGTGGAGGGAGGGCTTGGTAGGGTGCAAACATTGCATTGGGAGGCAGATCGGCACAGATGGCAGAGCAGGGTGTTGGGCCTAAGGCTGAGGGTGGGGCCCTCGAAATGGGGTCAGAGCCCAGCCACCTACACCCATGACCCCCTTTTCCTCTCGTGGGTTCTGTATCCGTGCAGATGCCTTTCAACTTCAGACAGACAGACAGGAGACGCCACGGTGCTGCTCCACCCTGAGAGAAGCTCCCCTGTGCTTGGTGCTCCACACAGTGCCAGGCTCAAAGCCCAGAAAGTGGTGGGTTTACTGGGCAAGCTGCCTCCCTGCCCAGGATCCCTCATGTGCCCCTGCTTAGGAGCACCCAAGGCTGAGATCTCTGAAGGGGGTGGTGGCCCCCACCCAGTCCCCAAAGGGCAGGAGGCGCCCAGGACACCAAAGCTTAGGGGGAGCCCTCCCACATCTCCGGCCTCATCATCAAGTTTGTTTTAAAAAAGAAGGGGAGAGACAGAATAATGGTTCTGCAAAAGACTCTCCGGCCTGGCCTGAGACTCTAAGGTCCCAGATTCAATCCCCAACACCATTATCAGCCACAGCTGAGCAACGCGCTGGACTCTGTTTCTCTCTTTAATTAAAAAAACAAAGTATTAAAAACTACAAGAATTCTGATATCACAATCAAATATATTTTGATGAAAAAAAAAAGGAGATTGGTGGTGCGTCACTCATTTCTTTATTGAGCTTGCTGCTTGTCGGTGTCATCAGCCAGCCAGCCAATGTGTATTCTCTTCGTGAAAGGCAGAGTGGAGACAGAGGAGTGGGCAGAGCTCGCGGGACCTGCCGGACCATTCCCGGCACTTCTGCGTCTCCTGCTGAGGGGTGCTCCACTCACTTCCATTTTCTCTTCAGAAGAAATTCAGGATGACGTTGTGTCATTCAGGACACAGTGGATGGGACTGGAGGTGACGACACCAACAGCAGAAAGAGGTGAAAGGAGGCGCCTGCCTGCCAGGTGATTTCACTCCTGGGGACTCCGATGACTGAGGCCCACGCGCTCGCAGACGCAGCAGCAGCCAGAGTGAGTGGGGAGCACGGGAGGAAAGGCCCCGGCCCATTCGTGGCGGGTGTGGGGTGTACGCCCACTAACACGTGCGTGAAGACTGCGTCCCCTGGGCGGCAGGCTAGTTCACCCGAGGGGGCGCCTGCCTCACCGCACCCAGGTGGTTCAGGTTTGAGCCCACCCTCACCGGGCTGTGGAAGCTTCAGTGCTGTGCTGTCTCTCCCCTTCTGTTTATCTCTGATTCTCTTTCTGTCTGAAAAAAAGCAGCCAGAAATGGTGAAGCCCAGGTGATGACCAAACAAACTTCACCCCCTTACAAATCGTGCTCCTAAGATCTAATGTTGTAAATCAGTAACAACACTGATAGGAAAAAAAAAGTAAAAGGCAATTAAAGACAAGGATCGTAGGAACCAGGAAGCTGCAGGCTGTAACTAGCAGTAGTTGGAGGGGAAAACAGACACCTGCAGACCTGCTTCACCACCTGTGAAGTGACTCCCCTGCAGGTGGGGAGTTGGGGGGGGGGGTCGAATCGAGATCCCTACGCGGGTCCTTGAGCTTCGCGCCACATGCGCTTAACCTGCTGTGCTACCGCCCGACTCCCCCTATACCCAATTTTTTGAGATTTGGATTCAAAGCCTGCTATTTCCCCAGGGAACACACTTGTGTATTTCATATGTAGTGTATATATGTGACTGATTTATTCAGATATACATTTACTTGGGGAGCACTGGTGTCTTAGCACAGAACCCCACCGCTCTTGAGCTGAGTTTTTCCTGTTTGTTTTAGACAGACTGATAAGATACCTCATTGGGCTTCCATCCCTAGTAAAACAGTCAGCAGCCGGGTGGACGTGGGTGAAGGCAAGAAATTCCCTGTATGGAGTATTACTCAGCAATAGGAAATATTCAGGGCTTTTCGCTACAATCTGCATGGGTTTTGAAGGAATCATTAGATGTCTTTTTTATCTTGTTATTTATTTATTCATTTATTTAGACCAGGCACTGCTCAGCTCTAGCTTATGGTGATGCTGCAGAGTCCTATGCAGGTCCCCCCAACCCCAGCCCCTGCACGGGTCTGGCCACACTAACCAGGGCTCAGCTGAAGTTGATAAGGCATCAGGCCCAGGCAGGCAGCACCCAGCTCTGGCCCAGTGGCACCCAGCTCTGGCCCAGTGGCACCCAGCTCTGGCCCAGGGGCACCCAGCTCTGGTTCAGGGGCACCCAGCTCTGGTTCAGAGGCACCCAGTTCTGGCCCAGCGGCACCCAGTTCTGGCCCAGCGGCACCCAGCTCTGGCCCAGCGGCACCCAGCTCTGGCCCAGCGGCACCCAGCTCTGGCCCAGGGGCACCCAGCTCTGGCCCAGCGGCACCCAGCTCTGGCCCAAGGGCACCCAGCTCTGGCCCAGCGGCACCCAGCTCTGGCCCAGCGGCACCCAGCTCTGGCCTAGGGGCACCCAGTTCTGGCCCAGCGGCACCCAGCTCTGGCCCAGGGGCACCCAGCTCTGGTTCAGGGGCACCCAGCTCTGGCCCAGCGGCACCCAGTTCTGGCCCAGCGGCACCCAGCTCTGGCCCAGCGGCACCCAGCTCTGGCCCAGCGGCACCCAGCTCTGGCTCAGGGGCACCCAGCACTGGTTCAGGGGCACCCAGTTCTGGCCCAGCGGCACCCAGTTCTGGGCCAGCGGCACCCAGCTCTGGCCCAGCGGCACCCAGTTCTGGTTCAGGGGCACCCAGCTCTGGTTCAGAGGCACCCAGCTCTGGCCCAGCTGCACCCAGTTCTGGCCCAGCAGCACCCAGCACTGGTTCAGCGGCACCCAGCACTGGTTCAGCGGCACCCAGCTCTGGTTTAGGGGCACCCAGCTCTGGCCCAGCAGCACCCAGCTCTGGCCCAGCGGCACCCAGTTCTGGTTCAGCAGCACCCAGCTCTGGTTCAGCGGCACCCAGCTCTGGCCCAGTGGCACCCAGCTCTGGTTCAGCAGCACCCAGCTCTGGTTTAGGGGCACCCAGCTCTGGTTTAGGGGCACCCAGCTCTGGCCCAGCGGCACCCAGTTCTGGTTCAGCGGCACCCAGCTCTGGCCCAGTGGCACCCAGTTCTGGTTCAGCAGCACCCAGCACTGGTTCAGGGGCACCCAGCTTTGGTTCAGGGGCACCCAGCTCTGGTTCAGCAGCACCCAGCTCTGGTTCAGCGGCACCCAGCTCTGACTGAGCAGCTTCAACGCCATGTTAGCCGGATGTCCCGTGGGCTGGCCTTCACCATGTCAGGGTCTCTCCTCCTCCGCCACAAGGATCCGCTCAATGGCGTCATAACTCTGCGCCAAAGTCCGTTAATCTGCTGAGGGGCGGGGCCACGGCTTGGTATGCAAATGATTTCAGCCTACATGGTTTTCATTGGTGGATAGACTTTGGTGATGGCCAATCCTGGCCGTCTGTGGCTCATGGGCGTGGCGTAGGTGGATATAATTGAAGTCCAGACACCGGGTCCCGAGTTTAGGGAGAGCGCTCACCTGAGGCACGGGGGCGGGGCTCACAGGTGGCAGGTGCTGGGGGTGTGCACCCGGGGGCAGTGGGGCAGGGCTCAGCTGGCGGTGAGTGCAGTGAGACAGGGCTGACCTAATGATGTACCTGCTGGGGGCTCACACCTGAGGCAGGTAGGTGGGGGAAGGAGCAAATTGCTTGTGCACAGGAGCTGGAATTTCCCACCTCACGGGTCATATGGGCACAGGATTCACCTGGTCATGCATGGGGCATGAGGGGCATGAGGGGAGGCTTGGTTTCTTTACAGGAGCTGGGCATTTACCTAGTGGGGAGCTTGAAGAATTTTTCTTCCTTGTGACCCTGCAACAAGTTGGTGTTGGGGGATCTACTAACGCCGTGTGATCTCCAGTGAGGCTGACACAGGGGCAACCTGACGGGGGACCGTGGGGAAAGGACCCTACGGTGACCACAAGGGGTGAGACCTGAGAGTGACCATGGAGAGAGTGGCCATGGGGGAACACGAGAGACCACCACAGGGGGACCATGGTGGGACAGCAGGGAAGGAATGACAGGTGTGAGAACAGAGCAGCCAGAAGAGACGTGACCACAGGGAGCCATGGTGGGAGACAGAGGACGGGACCACAGGGTGACAAGGGGTGACCACATGAGGTAACCCTGGTCACCAAAGTTTCCTCCAGTGTGCTGGGGACCAGGAATTGCCCCCTTCTGCCTCACTTTTGGCAGTTGGCTCTGACTACCTGCCATCACTTCCCTTGGTGGCAACTTCCTGACTTCTCTGTACTTGTTGATACCTGTCTATACTTGTTGAATAGTCAGCTTCAAGCTTTCTGGCAACTGTGTTTGCTGCCTGCTGACTTAGTCTCGGGTCCTCTGTACACTGCTGGCCAAATACCACCAAATATGTCTTCCTTTGAGCTGTTTCCAGAGCAACGGGGAGGTGTCCCCACCCCTGTTCTCACTGGCCCTGCCCTCCTGATGGTCTAGGAAGAAGAGCTGTGGGCTTTCTTGGATTGCAGTGGAAGCTAGGAGTGGCTCGAGGTTCCCGCCATCCTGGGATGCATGGAGAGAGAGAGAGAGTTGGAGAGAATATCCCTAGAGGCGAGAAGCCGAGTTCCCAAATGCCCAGCCTCACCCAGCTGGGGGTTTGTTTGCTTTGACTTATGATTTGGATTTGCTGCGAGTCCTTGAGCCTAAGCAACGCCACTGCTCCTGATGGGCTTCCTCTTCTTCTATGAATGCCAGACAGAAAGAGACAGGAAGGGAGAAAGACCCAGAGAGCAGAGACAGCACAGCACTGCTCCACTGTGCAAGGAGCTTCCCATCGGTGCCAAGCAGAACAGCCCCGCGCAGCTCCGGGGGCTCAAACCCATGGCCCTTGTGCATGATAAACGGTACAGTCTCCCGGGTGGGTTACCTGCGGGGCTCCTAGCAGGGAGTTTAAGAAGCAGCCAGGAGGCAGGAAGAAGGTTTTGTGGGAAGGCTCCCTGCCTCTGTATTACACAAAATGAAGTCTTTCCCTTCACACGCAGGACAGACATGCAGGCTTCTGCTGTTTCCCTGTGGCTTCAGCAGATGGACACACACACACAGAGCAATGTCACTACCACCTGTGTAAGGGAGGCTCCTGGGTGGGCCAGGGGTTGATGCGAACAGCCATTCTCTCTCCTTGCACTTCCGAATGTTCAGCCAGATTCCCCTCCTGCCAGTGCTGGCTGTGGCCAAGCTTGACTTTCCCAGTTTCAGTTCTCCCCGCCAGCCCATAGGGGGAGAGGCTGCAGTCCCAGGGGGCTCCTTCCCAGGGTCCACTGTGTTGTTCGCAGATGCCGGCCGGCCGCTGGCTCACTTCAGGGCCAGAGTCACGTACTCGCTGGTCTGAGTGGGTGTGGGGCGTGACGCCCCTGTGCCCTGAGCGGGGGCTCTGCAGGTCACCTGGGAGTAGGTCACCTCCTCTGGGTCCTTAGCCTGAGAGACCTGGGGGGGGGAAGGGAGACAGTGACACATATGGGGGTGGGGGTGGGGGTGGGGCCGGGCGGGGAGGAGGGTCTTACCTGTCCGCCTGTTGCTCTGGCCCCAGCTGGCTGTCTCCCTTCTGGGGAAGCTTCTGGAGGGAAGAAGCAGCAGCTGTTATGGGCAGGATATCTGTGTCCCCCACCTCAGTTTATAGGCTGAGACCTCAGCCCCGCTGTTATGGGGAAACTGAGGCCCCCGAGGACTGGGCTGTCTGCTAAGCCCTTGCAGGAGGAGGTGACCTGAGCAAGGTGACCCAGCAGCCAGTGTGCTGAAGTCAAATCTGGAAAAGACTGGGGGAGACTCAGACACCCCCGTGGGAGTCTTCTGGGCCCTGCTCTAGAGACACTGAGGAGAGTGGAGACAGGCTGGCCTCTGTGGCTGGGTGAGGCTTGGAGATCTGGGGAAGGTCACCCCAAATTCCAGTTCCTGGCCTTCCTGCCTCCCATTCCGCCTGGATAAAGGGCTGGGACACTCTGAGATGAGGAGTGGGCTGAAGTAGCCACTGCTTCCTGTCTTTGCCCTTCCAGAAGGCCTTCATTCATCTCCAGGTGTCTGGAGGAGGTGGCCAGGCTCTGGCGAGGTGGGGACATGGGGCCCACACGGTGGTCTGCAGGTGACCCCTGACCAGGAACGGAGTCGCCCGCTCCTCCTCTCGGACCCCCAGAGCTGTGCGGGAGGAGGACAGCTTCCCACCCCCTCCCCACCAGTGGGCACTGCACCTCTGTCCTGTAGTCGCCCCTCCCCCAGGCTAGTCCTTCTGAGGCCTCCTCACCCCCGGGGTGTCTCCACACAGCCCCCCCTCCCCAGGACGTACTGCTCCTGGCTTTGCAGCAGTAGAGGAGGAGGAAGAGGAGCAGCAGGAGGACGACAGTGGCCACAGGGACCCCGATTAGCACCTCCCGGTATTTCTTCAGGAAGCCTGAGCCTTCTGGCACAGCTACGAAGAGGAAAAAAACAAACAAACAAACAAACAAAAACAGTCAGAGGGGGTAAGGGTAGACAGCATAATGGTTATGTAAAGAGACTTTCATGCCTGAGGCTCCAAAGTCCCAGGTTCAGTTCTCGGGACCAGCATAAGCCAGAGCTGAGTGGTGCTCTGATGAAAAAAAGAAAAGAAAGAAAAAGAATTTGTGGTCCAGGAGGTGGCACAGTGGATAAGGCATTAGACTCTCAAGCATGAGGTCCTGAGTTCGATCCCCTGCAGCACATGTACCAGAGTGATGTCTGGTTCTTTCTCTCTCTCCTATCATTTCTCATGAATCAATAAATAAATTTTAAAATAAACAAACAAACAACAAAATGGTCAGAGCAGCTGCACTTCCCAGGGGCCTCCTGCCACTCAGCCGTCTCCCCCTCACAGGACAGGCCTCTCCTGAAGCCTCTGAACCCCAACTCTGCTAGCTCCTGGAGCTCAGAGATGAGGAAGGGCTCGGGATGGTCCCAGCTGTGTGGACCCAGAGACCCCGCGGCTGAAGTCTCAGGACCACTGGCCTGGATGCAGCGGTTGCTGTGCCCCAAGACTGAGTGTCTAGCATGCAGCTGGCATGACCTGGTGATGCCACTTCCCTGCATGCAGCTGGCATGACCTGGTGATGCCACTTCCCTGTACCGGCTGAAGAGGCTTCTGCGCCAGGGCCTTAGAGTTGAGCAATTTGCTGAAAGACTAGATAGAAACCAAAATCTAGATACAAAACCCAAAGCGTTTGCTGCTGGGTTCTTTACAGAAACTATCTGCTGACCCCCAGGCGGAGGACGGAGGGGGCTGAGACACCAGCCAGAGCATGGGAGCAGCTCCGATTGGCCGGGGGGGGGGGGGGGGGGAGCCGGCACTGAACTGCTTCCAGCTGGGAGACAAGCAGCCTCTTAGAGCAGCAGCATGCAGGCCTCAGGCCCAGAGGCCGCAGGTTCAATCCCCAGCACCACCTTATGCCTGAGCTGAGCCGGGCTCTGGTCTCTCTCTCTCTCTCTCTCTCTCTCTCTCTGCTTCTTTCCTCATTCTCTCTTACAATAAATAAATGGGAAATCCTTTAAATTTAACAGAGCAGTTTAGGAGTTGGCACAGTGACTAGGACGCTGACCTTCCAAGCATGATTCCTGGCCTCACATGCCACAGTGATGCTCTGACTCTCTCTTCTTCCCACTAACAGATATACATCCTTAAAATAATTCTGCTGCTTCTGTATTAAAATCTGCAACAACAACAACAAGAACAAGTCCTGCAGTTGCCTCGTGGAAAGACAGCTAGATTCCAAGACATCTTTTACTTATTTACCTGTCAGTGCTCAGGCAACACTGCCCTGGGCCAACTTTTTCAGACAGAGAGGGAGACACACACAGAGAGGAAGAAACAGCTAAGCCCCGTACCTCCCCCGGTGCAGGGGGGACAGGCATGGCAAAGCTGGCCCCCTCCCAGCTGAGCTGTATCTCCAGCCCCAACGCATTTAATTGTTTAGTTCACCAGATGCAGTCCTGGGACCCTCCGCTTCTAAGGACTCCCGTGTCCACTGCCGTGGAGTCCTGACCCAGACGGATAGGTGCCAGGTGCCGGAAAATCTGGTGATTTCCCTTAGAAGGTACTTCTCAGCCTGTCCACTGACTTGCTCTTCTATTTTTATTTGGATGAGGAGAGAGAGAGAGACTAGCTCATCTTGGGCACATGCAGTGCTGGGGTTTGAACCTGAGTCTCTGGGGCCTCAGGCCTGCTCAGAGCCACCTCCCTGCCCTCTCTCTGCCGCGGAGCATGGACTCTCACCTGGGGCCCAGTCACCTTTCCGCTCCTGCCCCCACACATGGCTCTTCCAGCTCAAGGAGTCGGCTGCCTCTCGCCTTGACTTCCAGCCCCTTGGGAACTCCTTCAATGTCTGTTTCTCCATGGCTGGTCCCCCTGCCCCTCCATCCCAGCACTGATGGAGAGGAGGCTCAGGGAGGCAACCAGGCCATACCCATCCCTCCACCAGGAAGAAGGGAGCACTGAACCCACCTCCACGCAGGTTCATGTCGTAAGAGGGTCTTGACTCAGTTCAGACTTTGCTGCTCAGTGTGTGAGGGTCGGGGCTCAGGCAGGGAGGCAGTGCGTGAGCCACGGGAGTAGCCCCCACGTTGCCGTGTACACGGGTGCCATGCCCGGCACCAGGCTGAGTGCAGGGTCCCGATTAAGGGGGCCTGGCATCCTGAGCCTCTGATGCTGGGGGCAGAGCCAGGGCAGGGCCCTAGGATGGGAGATGGTGCCTGCAGAGCCTACCGATTTAACTGCTTCCTTCTGGGAAACTCCCACTCCTCTGTCAGTGTCTGTCTCCAGGCTTCAGAAGCCCACTTAAAAAGCCACTTCAGGGGTACAGAGACCACGGCCCACCCACCATATCTCACAGTCTGGTGTACGTGGAGTCCTGGCTTCCAGCCCCAGCACCGCATGGGAGCACCACGGACAGCACAGGGGGAGCTCCCCAGATGGATGGATCGTGGAGCAGTGCTGTGCTTGGTGTCTCTCCTCTCTGCATCTCTTGCTCCCTCTCTCTTTCCCAGAAACATAATGGATGCTGACTAGACACTCGGGAGCATGGAGCATGTATCCTACTGCCAAATCAACATGAAAGCCACTTCTTTCCGATAAATCCCCTGCTCTGCCCCAGGCCTCGGAGGAGAGAAAGCGTTTTGTATCCTTGCAGTTTTCCAGCTACACTGGATCAGCTACTCCCCAGCTGCTTGCGGAAAGAATTGCAGGAATCATCTGTAAGCCAGGATGAGAAAGGACAGTCCTTATCTCTGTCCAGGCACCTTCTGCTTGGTGTTTTTTTATTTTATTTCATTTTCTTCTATTTTATTTATATTTATTCATTTATTTTCCCCTTTGTTGCCCTTGTTGTTTTTCATAGTTGTAGTTATTGTTGTTGTTATTGATTTTGTCGTTGTCAGATAAGACAGAGAGAAATGGAGAGAGGAGGGGAAGACAGAGAGGGGGAGAGAAAGACAGACACCCGCAGACCTGCTTCACCACCTGTGAAGCGACTCCCCTGCAGTTGGGGAGCCGGAGGCTCAAACCAGGATCCTTACACCGGTCCTTGTGCTTTGTGCCACCTGCACTTAACCCACTGCGCTACCGCCCGAATCCGTGTTTTGTTTTGCTTTTAAAATTTTCACATAAACCCAGGTAGTTACTCACCACTTGTAAGTTCGGGGGTTGTAGGCTTGGGTCCCTTGGGAGTTTCTGCAAAGGACAGTAAAGGGGGAGATCTCTGTCTCTGCTGCGGCTCCTGCCTGCAGACTTAGCAGCTCCGTCTACACTCAGTGACTCCCTATTGGGTATGTGGACTTAGGGCTCTGGGTGCCTGGGACTGTGCACATGGGAAGGAGAGGGGTGTGCGTCTTAACATCTCACAGCTGCCTTCAACACTCATCTCTCTTCAGGGTCAACAGCTAGGACTCACCAGGTGGGTCTGGGCTTCATGGGGTCAGGGTGCCCAGGCCCTTCTGTGGGCAGGGATGGAATGGGAGTGGAGTTCTTGCTTCAGTGCCCATCTCACCGAGCCCATCAGGCAGAGTGCATGTCCCAGCAGACCTGAGGGTCTGGGTCCGAGCACCCACCATCAACCTGTTGAGGGCAGTGCCTGTCTGTGAATGAGACCCTGGACCAGGGCTGCTGCTCTGCTCTGACACACCAGCATGAGACTTCACTCCCGCTGCCACAGGGAAACATCAAAGTCACTTCTGAGGAGGAGAAGCCCTGCTCCAGGCCATGAGGGCTGAGCACTGTCCTCCTGCCTTTCCGTCTACACTGAGCCACTGGCTCACCCTGTAACTGGAAGTGCTGAGAGCAGATCCCCAGGCCCTGCTGTGAGTGGAGGGAAAGGGAAAGGCTCCCTCCCCCCTGCCCAGACTCATGGCAGGCTAAGTCAGTCACTCACCTAGGGGAGGTCTGGGATCTCTGGGCACAGCTTTACCAGGAGCTTCTGAAACAGAGAGTAAGAGAGGAGAGAACTTCCTCCTGGTAGATTCTCACCCCACTTCTTCTTTTTCTATTATATTTATAAAAGCAAAGTCCCAGAGGTTCCAGGGCTGGGAGAAATACAGATATTTTAAAACTTAGTTTTAATATTTTATTTACTTAGATAGAGACAGGTAGAAATTGAATGGGAGGGAGTTGGGCAGTGGCTCAGCAGGTTAATCTCACATGGCACAAAGCGCAAGGACCGGCATAAAGATCCTGGTTCTAGCCCCAGACTCCCCACCTGCAGGGGAGTCATTTCATAGGCAGTGAAGCAGGTCTGCAGGTGTCTATATTTCTCTCCTTCTCTCTGTCTTCCCCTCCTCTGTCTATTTCTCTCTGTCCTACCTAACAACAATGACATAATAACAACAACAATAACTTAGACAACAATAACAACAATGGCAACAAAAGGTAAAATAAATATTTTTTTTAATTTTTTTAAATTGAGTGGGCGAAGGGGAGATAGAGAGGGACAGAGACAGATAGACACCTGCAGTCCTGATTAAACAATTTTGAAGCCTCCCCCGCCCACCCCACCCCCCGCAGGTGGGGACCATGGGCTTGAACCTGTGTCCTTGCGCACTGTAACACGTGCGCTCAACTAGGTGCACCCCCACCTGGCCCCCGTTCTTTCTTTTTGAGTCTTTGCCTGAAGTCCTCACTCACCAGTTGGGGGTCTAGACTCAGAATGCTCAGGACCATCTGTGGCCAGGGCTGACAGACAGCATCCATTTATTCATCTCTCACAAGCTCTCCCAGCAGCACCCAGAGCCCTCCCTGCCCCTCTAGGTTCTCACCTCTGACCTCCAGCTGCAGGGGGTCACTGGGCGAAGACCACAAGAGGGGATCAGTGTGGAAGTGACCATAGCACCTGTAGGTTCCAGCCTGGGTGGAGGTGATGTTGTCCAGGGAGAAGACGGACTGGCAAACTTTGCCCTGGGGGCCAGCATTCTGGAACGTGATGGTGGAATCTTCTTCTTTACTGAGAACCAACACGTCAAACCTGATGGTGGAGACACACTGCAGCCTCACAGCTGCCCCTGCAGTCACTGCAGCCTCCTCAGAGCCAGCGGTGCGAGAGAGTGTCGGCTGGCCATAGGCTCCTGAGACAGAGGGAGTGTGGGTGAGGGGGCCGCCTAATCAGAGACCCTCTGCTCCTGGAACAGAAGTGGCCTGTTCCCTCTCAGTGGTTCTGGGGCAGCCACTGCCACCACCCCAACACACGGCCTCCTGAGGACAGCCTATGTCCTGGGGCTCCTGTTGGCTGAAAGGCCCGTGTCCACTCACCGGTCATCACCAGGTTCAGGGGCACACTGGGCAGGGACCAGTGGCCATGCTGTCCATACTGGCAGTGGTACTGCCCTGCCCTGTCTGCGGTCATCACTGTGATCTGCAAAGAGCCCGTGTCCTCAGGCTGTGGCCCTTGCTCAGTGTCCCGGGGCTCAGAGCTTCCATCTCTGTATATTCTGAAAGCTGTTGCCTCAGCTCCCAGGGGGGCTCGGCACTGGATGGTCACCGGAGTCATATTCAAAACAAAGCGTCCTGGCAAAGCCATGAGAGTAGGCTGGGGGAGATTTCCTGGAAGCAGGGAGTAGGTGATGGCTTCAAGCACATCTAGTCTCTGGCCATCCTCCCCTTCCTGTCTCAGCTCTGGGTGTCACTGTCAGTCCCCCCCAGGAGAGACAGGACTGGCCCAGGAGGTCCTGGGTTCCAACTATGGCTTCCCTACTGTATAAGCTCAGTGGGGCTAAGAGAATCCCCTCTCCATGAGTTAAAAAAAGATTTTAACAGGAGTCGGGTGGTGTTGCACCTGGTTAAGTGCACTCACTGCAGAATACAAGGACCCAGGTTCGAACCCCAGGTCCCCAACTGCAGGGGGAAAGCTTTACAAGTGAAGCTTTTTTTTTTTTACCTGGTGAAGAAGGGCTACAGGTGTCACCCTGTCTCTCTATCTCCCCCCTCCCCTCTCAGTTTCTCTATGCAATAATAAATAAATGATTAAAACATTTCATCAAATGTCCATAATAAATGCAAGTCAGGTGGACAAAGTGGGAAGCCTCCAACCTGCCCCCCACCCCAGAGCGAGGGGGAAGGACACTTACCCATCTGTGCCCACACACTCCAGCCGAGACACCACCCTGCAAGGAAACACTGTGAGGACACTTCCTTACAGGGAACCCAGCCACCACCACCCCACCATCCCGCTGCCATCACCTCTTCACCCAACCCTCACACTCACCCAGACAGAGCAGGGTGGGCAGCACCCCGGCCATGGTGCCTGTCCCGAGTCCTCGGGCCCCAGCAGTGTGCAGCTAACTCCCCAGGAAGGGGGAGCTGGTCTCTCACTGGACTGAAGGCCTCATGCCCTGTGACCAACTTCCTCTGGGAGGGGCAAGCAGGGCCTGGACTCCCCCAGTTCTCATCAGCCTGACCTCCGGGCCTCTGCTTCCTGTCCCCAACCAGAGGAGCATTTGCAACTTTCTCTAGAAAATGAACCGTGGAAAATGATGTAGAAATTAGCAGAACTGAACCTCGGTCCTGGGTCAACCCTGACGCCCCGAGAGTTCAGGGCCCCTGTTACTCAGTGCTCAGCTTTCACTCTCTCTTCCTTCAACATTCCTCATTCTTGCTACCTTTCTTCCATCTTATTATTTATTTATTTTTTATTATTAAAAGGGGATAGAGAAAAATGTAGGTAAGTGGAGGGACAGAGAAGGAAAGAGACAGAGAGACACCTGCAGCCCTGCTTCACCACTCATGAAGCTTTCCCCCTGCAGGTGGGGACCAAGGGCTTGAACCTGTGTCCTTGAGGTACACTATAATGTGTGAGCTTAAACAATTGCACCACTGCCTGACCACCCTTTCTTACATCTTAGAGAAACAATTTTTATTGGTGATTTAAGAGTGTTTCACTAAACTGTGATATTTCAGAAGTATAATTACACAACCACATGTAGGGGGTAGAGTCACTGCCCGGACACCAACGTCTGCCCCATCCCAGGCCTAGCAGAGCTCTAACAAACCCATTTTATTTCATTTCATCTTTTACACGCTCACTAGCTGTAGTCACGTGACTCCAGGCAGAACAAAACAGCCTGCAGGCGTGGCTCCACCTGTGCTCACTGCAGCCGACACGGCTTCCTCCAGCTCCACTCACCTCAGTCCAGTTCACCCACTAATACAGCTCATCTTCATTCTTATTTTTTGATCAATCACATCCCCACATCCTCTTTTTAAGTTTTATTATGATTTAATTTTGATTTACAAAATAGTAAGATAACAGGGATATAATTCTGCACTGCTACCACCACCAGAGTTATGTGTCTCCATTCCCTCCATTGGAACTGCAGTGGTTCTCTCAATATCACAGATATGGGCTCACTCTTATTTCTAGAACTGTCTACTGTGGGGTTAATTGTGATAGCCTGATAAGAGCATAGGAGAACTGCCATCATAAAGATGGAGGTCTGAAAAGATACCCCACTTGTCAATCTCTCCCTCTCAGGGGTCAAGCATTGTTGCTATGCTCAGCCAAGTGTTCTCTGCCCTGCCGTGTGTCCCTGAGTCTCTGTCTACCGCCGCGAAGCTAGCCCGGCCTGCTGGAGCCCTGAACACTAATGACAGAGCATGAGGGGAAAAGCTTTCCTGACTCAGTTTCCCCTTTTCAGTCTCCCAAGCATCACAGGAAGCTACACCCCCTAACACTTAACATTTCCTTGTTATAAACCAAATGGTTTCCCTGCTATGATCACACATACTCCATATATCACCATTCTGCCTCGACCGAAAGGCTCTCCTTCCTATTTCCTTAAAAAACCTCCTCCACTTTAATCTATCTCCTCTATCTTATCTCTTCCTTCAAGTCTCCTCTCTGTCTGCTTCACCCTTGCTGGGATATTTAGCATGTCTTTCTGAACACCTTCAGCTAATTGACTTTCTTACCCAATTGCCACTAATCATTCCAGAACTCTCCCCTACCACTATCAATTCTTCTCATTCCTTGGAACCTTCACCATGGGGTTCTGACCTTCCAAACACACCCTTATTGCCACAAGTGAACAATGTTCTTTGTTCCCTTCTGCTGTTTAAACCCTGCCTTCTCTACAATAAACAGATGGTTTGCAACCTAATGGTCTTCTGGTCTTTTCCTGTTGTTAGCCACTGGAGTTAACACGAGAGACCAGTATGGCTTACCTCTGCCAAGAGCACCCACGCGAGTACCAGCAGTCTACATTTATATATTCACCCACTTTTTCTCTGGTCCTGCCTTCTCTTCCTTTCTAAGTCACACATAGTACATCTGAGCATCCCTCCCTTTTTGTATTTGCTCATCTCTCTAGAGGTCCCAGAGGAATCCCACAGCTTCTCTATGCATCCTGCTGTCATTACAAATGCAAGAGAGAGAATCAAATCAGCACTCTGGTAGATGTGGTCGAGGGGGGTGCACTCAGGCCCTCAGAGCTGCACGTCTCCCTAGACCACCCAGCTCACCTTGCTTTTTCTTCTGTTTGACTTTGGGAGCACTAGAACAGGGCACTGCCCAGCATACTGAAGGTCCACGTGTCTTCTCTGTTGACCTGTAGGGCAGGCAGTGGGAATGGGCCATGTGTGGGTGTGGCAGAGCTCTGCTGTGAGTGCTCCCCAATGTCCTCTTTCTGCAGAAAGCAGGGTGGTGACAGTGAGTTTGTGGAGAGCTGTATGAGGATCAGCTCATGTCCCCTCAGACCCTGGGAGGAGCAGTTGTCAGTCCCTACTCACGTCCCCTCAGGCCCTGGGAAGTGCCGTGGTCAGCACTTGCTCATGTCCCCTCAGACCCTGAGCGGTGCCGTCCGTGTTCAGCCCCTCCTCATGTCCACTCAGACCCTGAAAGGCACAGGGGTCAGCCCCTCCTTCCAATCCCTCAGACTCTCGGAGTCACAGTGGTTGGCCTGTCCTCTCCCTGAGCCTCCCACCGATGACCAGCGCCTCTGCCCACAGTCACATGGTGATGACTGAGGCTGATGAGGTGGCACAGTGGGCAGAGCACAGGACAGTCAGTTTTGGCCCTGAGGCCGAGTCCCAGCACTGCCTATGCCACTGAGACTTCACTCTCCCTCTTTCTCATCAGTAGGAAAACACAAGCTTCCAAATGTGTCAAGCCCAAGGGAGCTCTTGGGGCTTGTCACCTCAGGGTGCTGTGTCACTGGAGGAGCCTCCCTGAGGGCGGGTCCTCCCTTCTTCTGTGGACAGGCCACTGATATTCACCCTCCCCTCCTTTTTGTCCATCTCTCCATCCTTCTCTGAGTGTCCAACCTTCCAGGGTCAGAGCTCTCCTGTCAGGCTTCATCCTGTGAGGTGACGAGTGCATGACGGACTCCATCATAGAAAGTGGGGGTATTTCTTCCAACACTTTTGTGGATAGGTAAATACATATAAATGTAAAATCAGACATATTTAGAGTCTGTATTACATAATAAAGTCACCTGCTCCATACCCTCCCTGCTCCCACCAGGCCCCCAGGCTGTGTCCCTCCTCCCTCCTCACACTGGCACCCGAGGGACCCACAGGGAGATGCAGACAGCAGAGCCACCTCAGTGACTCGGGTCCCTGCCAGACACGGAGCAGAAGGTGTGATCTGAGCCCTCTGTGAGGGAGCAGAGAGGCCCAGGGCACTGAGCCGAGACAGCCGCTGAGCTTCCTCAAAGGGGATGAGGATGACAGGACAGGCGTGGGCTTTGCTTCCTCAGTCTGAGTGACAAAATACAACCCACCTTTGCCCTGTCTTTCTGTGTGTCTGTCCAAACATCTATCTTTCTGCCTACTCTCTGAGTACAGCGTCAAGAGAACCCTCGATCACAGCATCCCCATCTCAGGGGGCCTGTTCAAGACGCAATACATGGTTTTCTCTCTCATCTTCACGGACTCACATTTTTGGGGGGAAGATGATGAATGTGCACTAATGATTCCTCAAAGCTCCCACCTGTTTCTGTGTAGCCCCATGACTCAGAGCGACTGTCACGTTTTAACTGGTGGCGATGAACAAAGAGACATTGATCCTTTACACAGGGTAGTGACTGCAAACCCACAGCACAGTAAGTTTTAAATGGTTTACTTTGGACTGATGGTGGTCACTAGACTGTAAGATCACAGGATATTGCTCTACCATGCACTCAGACAGCTCAGAGACCCCACCTCCCACCTCCTGAAGATAACAGATAACGACCAGGTTTCTCACAGGTCTTAGAAATGGGTTGGGTTTCCTCTTTCTCTCTGTCTCTCTCTCTCTCTTTCTTTCTTGCTTGCTTTCTTTCTTCCTTTCTTTCTTTTGCTCTTTCTTTCCTCCATCCTTTCTTTCTTTATCTCATCCTTTCTTTGTCTCTTTCTTTCTCGTTTTTATTTTTTTTACTATTTATTTATTTATTCTCTTTTGTTGCCCTTGTTGTTTTATTGTTGTAGTTATTACTGTTGTTGTCATTGTTGGATAGGACAGAGAGAGAGAAGGGGAAGACAGAGAGGGAGAGAGATAGACAGACACCTGAAGACTGCTTCACTGCCTGTGAAGCGACTCCCCTGCAGGTGGGGAGCTGAGGTCTTGAACCAGGATCCTTATGCCAGTCCTTGTGCTTTGACCATGTGCACTTAACCCGCTGTGCTACCGCCTGACTCCCCTCTTTCATTTTTTTCATTTTTTTTATTTTTTTATTTAAGAAAGTATTAATTAACAAAACCATAGGGTAGGAGGGGTACAACTCCACATAATTCCCACCGCCCAATCTCCATATCCCACCCCCTCCCCAGTAGCTTTCTCATTCTCTATCCCTCTGGGAGCATGGACCCAGGGTCATTGAGGGTTGCAGAAGGTAGAAGGTCTGGCTTCTGTAATTGCTTCCCCGCTGAACATGGGCGTTGACTGGTCGGTCCATACTCCCAGTCTGACTCTCTCTTTCCCTAGTAGGGTGGGTCTCTGGGGAAGCTGAGCTCCAGGACACATTGGTGGGGTCTTCAATCCAGGGAAGTCTGGCCGGTATCCTGATGACACCTGGAAACTGTTGACTGAAAAGAGAGTTAACATACAAAGCCAAACAAATTGTTGAGCAATCATGGACCCAAAGCTTGGAAAAGTGGAGAGGAAGTGTTAGGGAGGTACTCACTGCAAACTCTAGTATACTTCTGCTTTCTTACTTTGGTTCCATACTCCAAACTCAGTCAATTTCTGCTTTGCGTTTCTACTTCTTCTTCTTCTTTTTTTACATGCATAACATTCCCCAGATTCCCATTTAACAATACAACCCCCACTATTTCATTAATCATTTTTCATGGACCTGTATTCTCCCCACCCACCCACCCACCCCAGAGTCTTTTACTTTGGTGTAATACTCCAATTCCATTTCAGGTTCGACTTGTGTTTTCTTTTCTAATCTTGTTTTTCAACTTCGGCCTGAGAGTGAGATCATCCCGAATTCATCCTTCTGTTTCTGACTTATTTCACTCAACATGATTTTCATTTTTAAGTTCACTAGATCACTACATTCGACATATGAGTGAAACCACCTGGTAACTGTCTTTCATCTCTTAATTCACTGAGGATAATCACCTCCAGGCCAGACCCATCCATTTGTGTCCCAGAGGACACAGTATCATCTTTTGATGGTAGACTCCACGGAGTCTACATCCCATAACATCTCTAGCATTTAGGCTGCTTCTGCTCTCTGCTTAGTGTAAATAATGCAGCTATTAACACAGGGTGAAGCTTCAAATTGGTGACTGTGCTTCCATTGGATAAATGCCACAGAGTGGGGTTGCTGGGTCATATGTTACTTCCATCCTTATTCTGTGAGAGTCTGCATACAGTCTGCAAAAGGGCCTGCACCATCACCACAACTTACTTTCTTTTTAAAAAACAGATCGCATGTATTTATTAATGAGAAAGATAGGAGGAGAGAGGAAGAACCAGACATCACTCTGACACACGTGCCGCCTGAGACTGAACTCAGGACCTCCACCCACTGCACCACCTCCTGCACCACCACATTGTACTGTCTTCTTCTTCTTTTTAAATTTTTATTTATAAAAAGGAAACACCGAGAAAAACCATTGGTAAGAGGGGTACAACTCCACACAATTCCCACCACTAGAACTCCGTATCCCACCTCCTTCCCTGATAGCTTTCCTTCATCGTACATTCTTATCAGACTTTCTTTAAAATTTATTCATTTTAATGAAAGACACACGCGGAGGGAAAGGTACACACAGAGAGCTAGCAGAGCCCTGTTCAGCTCTGGTTTATGGTGGTGCTGGGAATGAACCTGGACTTTGGAGCCGCAGGCATTCAAAGTCTTTTGCAGAACCACCATGCTATCTCATCAGCCCACAGGTAGTATATATCTTTTCCATCACCACTCTTCTATTTCTTTGCTTAATTATTTGTGCTGGAGATGTTAGTCAGCCAATTTAGAAAGATAATACTCAGAAACAAAGAATATAGAAGCAGCTGGTTGTTTTGGTCTTGTCATAAAACTGTCATTCTCTAACAATAAATCACACCTGACATTTTTATAGAAAAACGCACACTCCATTTATCTAGAGAAATATACATACAAAATAACTAGGAAAACACTAGGAATTAAGTCCACTAGGATGAAGGCTACCCTTGGAAGCAGATTCCTTATTCCTCATTGTAAAAGGACATCAGCAGCCCTCACAGGTGCTGGTCCAGCCTGCGTCTGGGCCCGTCTCCACCTCTCCCCATGTTCCCAGCAGCCACTCAGCTGTGCCCATGCCCCGTGGGGCTGAGCAGCATGTTGTCCCCACGGCTGCCTTCTGGGGCGTCTCCTAGGAGGCTCCGCTGCCCTGTGGCCTGAGCTCTGCCTGCCTTGCACCTGCTGCTCTCGAGCCCCCAAGCTGCCTGGCAGCAGTGGGAGGCTCTCCAGCCCTCTGCAGGATGACACACTGTGCGACTCCCCTGCAGACAGGCTGACACACTGTGAAACTCTACTGCAGACGGGCTGACACACTGTATGACTCTACTGCAGACTTGCTGACACACTGTGTGACTCTACTGCAGACAGGCTGACACACTTTGTGACTTTCCTGCAGATGGGCTGACACACTGTGCGACTCTGATGCAGACAAGCTGACACACTATGTGACTCTCTTGCAGACTGGCTGACACACTGTGTGACTCTCCTGCAGACAGGCTGACACACTATGTGACTCTGATGCATACAGGCTGACATACTGTGTGACTCTCACAGAGACTGGGCTGCAGACAGGTGCTACCTAATCACTGGTGCAGGAACTGTCAGCTCTGCTTCCTCACATCTGAACCCACGTCATGGCAAGCAAACCCCATCTCATGGGCTCAGTCATGACAGGTGATTCAGATTAGTTTCAGCTGTCAGCACACACAGCAGCACACAGTCAGGATGGTGACAGCACAGTGCTGGAGGCTGGAGTTACATGGCTGCTCTGACAGGTGGCTTCCAGAAGGAAGGGCCCCTCGTGGCCATGTCACAGCTAGAGGACCAGCCCCCCTTCTGCACCCCATGTCCAGGGTAAAGGAAGGGAGGATGCACAAAGAAGCTGGAGACAGGTGTCGGGAGTCTTTCAATGAGTTTCCAGCAACAGAGCAACTTAGAAACAGAAAGGTATCAGCACAGCAGGGGCCAGGATTGTCGTTTTTGCCGGGCTGGCTTCATGGGCAGTTAACAGATGACCAGAAACACATGGCTGAGCTGAGAAGGCAGTTTAATCTTTACTCACAAGCGGGCAAACAGTCCAACACCTAATCACCACGCAATGTGCTCCTCCATCTTTTTCCTCCAGCCACAGAGTGAGGAACCCAGGAAGTATATAGGGTAGGGGACGGGGAGAAGAAAGAAGTGCGAAACTAGCAAGGGCGAAACCAAATCTCCTAGAGGCGGGGGGAATGAGACCAGACCAATGTGATGCATACCAACAATTAACCCTTTTCTTTTTAACTAATTGACCATAGTGTCAGGAGTGTGGGGTGAACAGAAACCTATATCGTACAGGCATTTAAAAAAATAAATAAATAAACTGGCACAAACATGGAGGAACAAGTAAGTGAACAACAAGAACCAGTGTGCTGCCAAGAGAAGGCCTGAGGGGGGCGTTTCTTGCCTCTGTGGGCAAGGCTTTATCAGATAAAGAACATTCCCTGCCTCTGTGGCCTTCTCTTGCCTCTGGGGTGTTTCTTGCCTCAACGGGCATTTCTTGCCTCTGTGGGCATTACCTCGCATGGAAGTAGGGCATGGCCTAGAGTCCGCAGGCAGTTGGCTGCAGTCAGGCTTTGAGAAACCCAGCAGCATAAAGGAAAGCTACTGCACGGTGTATACCAGTAAGTCCGATAGAAGTGCCAGTCCAAAGCAGATATCCACCAAAGAATTGCTGGGGGGTTCATTGTTGCATGAGGGAGGTCAGCCATTGGAATTCTGCTTTTCTGTAGAGAACTCGACAGCTGCAATTCACTTACTTATGAAACAAAATGTAGCAGGTTAGAAGTTTACCACAATTGATAACTCGATGATTATAATTGGCTTAGGTATCTTTATAAATTTGGAAGGTCTTTTTTGTTTCATTTTAAGTCTCCTTAACCAATTTAAGCGCAATAAAATGTGGTCAGGAAAGGAACCAGTGCTAGAGCCTCAGGCATGAGAATCATCAGCATAACCAGTGTGCAATCTATCTTACACCTGGGCCTGTTCTAACTCTAAATGAGAAGGTATTTGAGAGCTTTACATATCAATAACGTCTTATTTAACCTTTTGTTACACCCTGTCAATATGGACACACACCCTAGGTGCATGCAGGTTTTTTAGACCAACTCAGTTAAAATGTATTGATTTTTAACTAATTTTTACCTCAGACTTTAAATGTAAGTTAGTTTTTACCTTTATGAGAACTATATTGAAAACCTTTTTCATTTAACTTTGTCTGGTAAGAATGTAGTCTTAAAGTTACATTTCTAACCTTAAAGTTAATGTTTATCAAACTTCAAACACACACATAAACATGGTCTTCAATACACAAGGAGAAAAACTTTTGTTACGAAGACATGTCATTTTAAACACGAGGTTAGATCTATACTGTCTTAGCCATTCGGGGGGTGCGCCATCTGGAGGTGGCCTCCCACGCTGCTCCACTTCCAGGAATTGCAGGTTGTGATCACTGCATGGATCTCTGCGTATTCTAGCTCCTATGCCTTCAGAGCCAAGCTGGGGATCTCGGGCAGGGGGCCAAGTCCCGAGAGGGAGCCTGCGATCTCCAGGTGGTCCGGGATCTGCCCAGACTTCATAGCAGGAGGGCGGGCGGGCTGGCCGTGCAGAAGGCATGGGCTGAGATGCCCCGTGAGGGTGGCCGTATGGGCTGCAGCCATGCCCGCCATGTCTGCTGCCCTGCTCCCAGCGACCGAGCAGCGTGGAGGGAACCCACGCCCAATGCCTTGCGCCACGCTGTGGCGAGCCGGCTCTTGCAGGTGGGCGTTGGGCAGAAACTACAGTGTGGCCCAGAGAGAAATGTTCCAGAACCAGAGAAACAGTCTCATGAAGAAAGGGCAGAGGCCTTTGGAAACCTCTTCACAAGCAGAAAAGAAGGCCATTGTGGCTTTACTTATCTGATCTTCCTTGGTCTGTTGCATGTGTGTGGAGCCGAGATTCTTGTCCCCGTTCAGGGTGCCATATGTCATTTTTGCCAGGCTGGCTTCACGGGCAGTTAACAGATGACCAGAAATACACGGCTGAGCTTCTTTATCTAGCGTTTGCCCTTCTTCCGTAGCCAGTCAACAGCGTCAGGTTGAGCCTGATGTAAAGTTTCGAGACCTCCTTTGAATCTGGAGAGGTGGCAGTCGTTGATTATGTGGGTCATAGTCTGTCTGTAGCCGCAGGGGCAGTTCAGGTCATCTCTGGCTCCCCAGCGATGGAACATAGCGGCGCACTGGCCACGGCCTGTTCGATAGCGATGGAGGAGGGCCCAATCATAACGTGCTAGGTCAAAGCTGGGTTAACGCTTGCAGGGGTCTGTGATGAGGTGTTTGTTCCTTACCTCAGCTGACTGCCAACTCTGTTTCCAAGAGACTGGAACAGAGAAGTTCACTGTAGGCATAGGGGACCACATTGGGTGACGAGACGTCAATCGTTGGACAGGGTGGGCGAAGATATCCGCGTATATTGGCAGGTCCGGTCGAGCGTAGACGTGGGAAATGAACTTAGATGATGCTGCATCCCAACGAATATCTGGCGGGGCAATGTTGCTAAGAACTGGCAGCCATGGAACCGGGGTGGAACGGATGGTTCCCAAAATTATCCTCATGGAGGAATATAATTTGGAATCGACCAAGTGGACATGGGGGCTACGGAACCATACTGGGGCACAGTATTCTGCACTGGAATAGCATAATGCCAGAGATGATGATCATAGTGTGGAAGCGCTCGCGCCCCATGAGGAGCTGGCCAGTCTTGCAGTGATGTTATTCCTCGTGCCTACCTTTGCTGCGGTTTTTATGAGATGTTCGTGAAATGACAGAGTGCGATTGAGAGTAAAGCCAAGATAGACTGGCTAGGCTTCATGCCGGATTCTCGTATCGCCAAGCTGCACATTAAGCTCACGCGAGGCCAAGGCATGGTGTAGATGGAAAACAGATGATACCGTTTTTGCAATGCTAGGGATTAGTCGCCATTTTTTACAGTAATCAGATATCAGAGACATGTCTTTCGTGAGTGTTTCCTCGAGGATGTCGAACTTGGATGCCTGAGTTGCACAGCAGATGTCATCGGCGTAGATGAACTTCCTTGAAGAAGTTTCTGGGAGGTCATTGATGTAAATATTAAATAGTGTAGGAGCCAGAACACAGCCTTGGAGGAGGCCACTTGAGACAAGTCTCCATCTGCTAGACTTGTCACCCAGATGCACCCGGAATCTTCTGTTTTAGAGAAGAAACGATATAGTGTTGGCCACCCATGGAGGCAGGCATCTTGAGATCTTGACTAGGAGACCACGGTGCCAGACCGTGTCATAGGCTGCTGTGAGATCAATAAATACAGCACCCATCTTTAAATTCTTCTGGAATCCATTTTCAATGTAAGTTGAGAGGGCCAGGGCTTGTTTGCTGGTAGATCTTCCTGGGCGGAAACCAGCTTGGGCGGGTGATAGGAATTTCTCTGTAAGAGGAGAAATACATGACAGAAGCAGCCTCTCAAGGAGTTTGTAACACACGGAGAGGAGAGAAATTGGTCTATAGCTGGTGGCCAGTGTTGGGTCTTTCTTTGGTTTCAAAACCGCTATAATCTTCGCACGATGCCAAACATTGGGCATAGACTCAGATTCCAAGATGTGGGACAGGAATGAAGCGAGCCACTTCTTTGCCGCGAGACCCAGGTTAAGAATGAGTTCTGGGGTGATGTTATCATAGCCAGCAGCTGTTCCCAGTTTAACCCTCTTCAAAGCGTCTTCCAGTTCAGACAGTGTAAAGGGAGAGAGTTTTGGAGATGGACAAGATAACCGGAAGTGGGATGACCACTCGTGGGAAATTTCTCTTTTCCAGACTGGATCGATCTTAGCATGTCCAACTTGAGTTAGGTGACTGGCCACTGAGTTTGAAGATATGGGAGGATGGGAGATGGGAGGGGGTTGGCTACCGGCACCCAGTCTGTGAAGAAGCTTCCAGGCCTTCCTACTTGAGTGGGTGAAGTTCAGACTTTCCGTGAGTTGTTGCCAGTGGGCTTGGCGTGCTGCATCCAGGGAGGCAATGAGATGGTCAGCCACATCTGGGTCACCCGACTCATCATACTGCTTTAGCAGTTGCTCACATTCAGCATCAAGACAATGCGTATAGTTAGCACGTCTCCCACGAGGAATGGCTTGGGAAGCTGCTTAAAAGATGGCTTGGTGGAAGCGCCTGTAGGAATCTTCAGAGGGGATAGAGTTAATTGGAATTGCAGGAATAGATTTGTTGGTAAGATCACTGAACAGACGCCAGTTTGCTTTCCGAAAGTTCCATCTTAGTTTCTCTGAGCTCAGAATCAGTGGGAGCTGGAAACCAATGTGGATGATAGCTGGGCGGTGATGACTGTGCGGGAAGATCTTGAGAACTTGTCTCGTAGCGGGAAAGGCTTGGCCGTTGACTGTGCTAATCCAGCACAGGTCGGGTGACAAGTCTTTATTCCATCTAGCACTGTGAAAAGAGCCTGGCTGTTTGGGATCGTATAATAGGCAGAGGTCATTCGCTGAAGCCCAGTCGACTAAGATAGAGGCATCAGCACGAGTAGAGGAATATCCCCAGTCTTGGTGATGACTATTAAAGTCTCCAACATAAATGGCTGGGTGGTTCAGGGTAGGCAGGACCTTATTATCCCATGAGGCACTGGGAGGCTTATATACGTTGATGAGCTGAATAGTACGGCTGAGCTGAGAATGCAGTTTAATCTTTATTCACGAGCGGGCAAACAGTCCCACACCTAATCACCACACAATGTACTCCATCTTTTTCCTCCAGCCGCAGAGTCAGGAACCCAGGAAGTATGTAGGGTAGAGGGCAGGGAGAAGAAAGAAGCATGAAAATAGCAAGGGCAAAACCAAATTTCCTAGAGGCAGGGAAGTGAGACCAAACCAATGTGAAGCATACCAACACAGGACCAGGCAACAGGGATGCCTTGCAGGGGGTGGAAGGCAAGGGACCAAAATGCAGGAAGCACACGGAGCTGCTCTTGGGCCTTCCCAGCAAAGGCTCACTGAGGACTTGCAGAGAACACTCGATGGGCCTGGGGGTTTTCAAAAAAACTTCAAGAAAAACAGCACCAAGCCTGAGCTCTGAGAGGACTCCAAAACTGGGAAGAGAAAGGAGGAGTGTCCTTAGGCTGTGAGAAGAGTTTTGGGGCTTCTCTCCTGTGTCTCCATCCTGCCCTGGGCTCATTCTCAGATCACTCAGCCTTCACCCCATGTCTTTCCTGTGAGGGGGGCTTAGAGCACGGGGACCTGGGGACAAGGAGGCTGAGGTGGGGTGTGCCCTGAGGCATTAATGACAGGAAGCAGGAGGAGGAGGAGAAGCCCAGGGGAGGAGGGGCAGGGAAGCTTAGCAGGGATTGCAGAGGGAGGGGGATGAAGGCAGGATGCTGGGACTCAAGAATCAGGAAGAAAGAGACCAGAAAGGAGCCAGGGGACAGCAGCCTGGGGACACACTGCAGAGCCTGCTCTCAGACCAGAGACTCACCACTGCTCCCCCCACTCCAGGGCCCAGTCCTGAGATGCTGACAGAGGCTCCCGGGCTGGTCTGAGCTCAGGGGGCTCCTCTGGGTGCAGGGCAGATCCTGTGTTGGCTGCACCAGGCCTCGACCAGCAGGACTCCCAGCACCAGGAGGACGAGGCCGGCCAGGCCCAGGCGCACTCGGTTCTCAGCAGAAGGAGCCCAGGCTGCGGACTCTGAGACAGAGACAGGGGCTGCAGGACAGGCCCTGAGGCATCATGGGAAAGTGCCCCAGACCTGGCTCAGTGTGCAGGAGGGGGCCTGCAGGGGCCTCCTACCCACCCAGGCAGGGGTCAGTGCCTCTTACCTCCTTTCTCCACCTGACTGGGGAGCCAGGTAGTTGCAGTTGGGATTGCTGGCGGGAGAGAGATAGAGCAGCTGGAGAGTCCAGGGCTCTCCTTGGAGCCCTGCCTGCTCCTTGTCTGAGGCTTAGCTCTCTCCTCAGTGAGCAGGGCTGGGCCTCCCTGGTTCTAAAGCTTCTCTCAGGTCCCCTGACTGTAACTGCCTCCTGTCTGTCCTGTCATGTTCACACATGTTGCCATAACTCTGAATATACCACTTCTCTGCCAAATGTGTCTGTGCTGTGGGTCACGGAGCCCTGCCATGGGTGTGGTGAGGCATGATCCCCGTGGTCTCAAAATAGTGTAAAGTATACTGAAGTTACCAGTAAGAAAGTTGTAAAGTCTATTGATTTGTGTGGGACTATTCTACTATAATACCTAGAAACCGTGACCATATCAAATAATCGTACTGTATCATATCAAAAACGTATCATATCAAATAATCGTATCATATCAAAATAGTATCATATCAAATAATCCTATCATATCAAAATAGTATATCAAATAATCGCATCATATCAAATAATCATATATAAAAATTCTTCTTCTTCTTCTTCTAGCGTTTGCCCTTCTTCCGTAGCCAGTCAATGGCTTTGAAAGTGACTGGGATCCATGTGGATTCAGTTTCCCCAATGAATGGATACTCACAGGATGCACCACGAGAAGGTTGATCCAATATAAAAATAGTATCATATCAAATAACCGTATCATATCAAATAATTGTATCATATCAAATAATCATATATCAAAATAGTATATCAAAAAATCGCATCATATCAAATAATCATATCATATTAAAATAGTATCATATAAAATAATCATATCATATCAAATGATCATATCATATCAAAATAGTATCATATCAAATAATCGTATCGTATCAAAATAGTATCATATCAAATAATCGTATCATATCAAAATAGTATCATATCAAATAATCATATCAAACAATCGCATCATGTCAAATAATCGTATCATATCAAAATAGTATCATATCAAACAATCGCATCATGTCAAATAATCGTATCATATCAAAATAGTATCATATCAAATAATCATATCATATCAAAATAGTACCATATCAAACAATCATATCAAATAATCGTATCATATCAAAATCGTATCATGTAAAGAGAACAGAACAAAGGGTTCAATGCAGAGACCTCATCTCCATGATTCCCTACTCAGTCTCTCCTACTACTTCTGCATTTTCTCATCTGTCAGACTTCATATTTCTAAGCAGAGAAGTGACAAGAATGTGTGATGAACTTGCAGCCCAGAGTATAACCATTCCCAGTGCCTGTGTTATCTGTAATGTTTCCATAGCGGAGGGAGCTCCACCACTCTGCCTTCTGTTCTGGCTGGCAGCAGAAGACAGAGGCAGAGAGGCTGATAGAGGGAGGTATGGAGGGAGGGAGAGAGGGGCGCCAAGGCTCTCCAGCTGCCTGCAGCTTCTGTCCTGCAGAGGACTCCACCCAAGGTGTGTAGCACCTGCACAGGTGGGTGACAGTCTGCCAGTGCAGCTTCCCTGGAGGTCAGTGTGACTGAAGTCGGGGGTCCATGTGTCGCCCCACAAGCCAGAATCAAGCCCACTCTGGCTGCGTCTGGGTGAGAACTGCTGGGATGGACTCAAACTCACAAATCTGAAGGAAGTGTCTATCGACCAGGAGGCATGTCTGTCTACAACAGAGACCAGATTTATCCAGCTGCCTTCTAGCAAGGAGGGTCCTGTGGGCCTCAGGTGCTGTTCTCACCTCAGCCCTGGGAGTCTCAGGCTCAGCTCCTCTGCCTAGGCAGCCCGCTGCCCCGTCTCTGTCTGCCTGCAGCCCTCAGAACCCTCTGTGAAAACCACATCAGGGGGCACCTGGCGGTGGCGCGCCTGGTTGAGTGCACACGTTCCAGTGTGCAAGGACCTGGGTTTGAGTCCCTGGTCCGCAGCTGCAGGGGGTCACTTCACAAGTGGTGAAGCAGGGCTGTAGGTGTCTTTTGAATCTCCCTCTCTAGCCCCCTCTCCGCCTCAAGTCTCTCTATCTCTACCCAGTAATAAATAAATAAATAAATAATAAATAAATAAACATTAAAAATCAAAACCACTTCAGTGCCCATCTCACAGAGCCCATCAGGCAGAGTGTATGTCCCGGCTGACCTGAGGCCCTGGGTCCGAGCACCCACCGTCAACCTGCTGAGGGCAGTGCCTGTCTGTGAATGAGACCCCGGACCAGGCTACTGCTCTGCTCTGACACACCTGCATGAGGCTTCACTCCCGCTGCCACAGGGAAACATCAAAGTCACTTCTGAGGAGGAGAAGTCCTGCTCCAGGCCACGAGGGCCGAGCACTGTCCTCCTGCCTTTCCGTCTACACGGAGCCACTGACTCACCCTGTAACTGGAAGTGCTGAGAGCAGATCCCCAGGCCCATCTGTGAGTGGAGGCAAAGGGAAAGGCTTCCTCCCCACCTGCCTGGGCTCATGGCACCTAGGGGAGTTCTGGGATCGTTGGACTCAGGTTTACCAGGAGCTTCTGAAACAGAGAGTAAGAGAGGAGAGAACTTCCTCCTGTAGATTCTCACCCCACTTCTTCTTTTTCTATTATATTTATAAAAGCAAAGTCCCAGAAGTCCAGGGCTGGGAGAAATACAGATCTTTTAAAACTTAGTTTTAAACTTTTATTTACTTAGATAGAGACAGGTAGAAATTGAGTGGGAGGGAGTCAGACGGTAGAACAGAGGGTTAACCTCACGTGGCACAAAGCACAGGAACCGGCATAAAGATCCTGGTTCAGGTCCCCGGCTCCCCACCTGCAGGGGAGTCACTACACAAGGGGTGAAGCAGGTCTGCAGGTGTCTGTCTTTCTCTCCCTCTCCCTATCTACCCCTCCCCTCTCCATTTCTCTCTGTCCTATCTAACAACGATGACATCAATAACAACAACAATAATAACTATGACAACAATAACAAGGGCACCAAAAGGGAAAATAAATATTTTTTCTAAAAATTTTAAAAATTGAGGGGGTGAGATAGTGAGGGAGAAAGACAGACAGACACCTGCAGTCCTGCTTCAACATTTGTGAAGGCACACATCCCCAATGAAGGTGGGGACCAAGGACTTGAACCTGGGTCCTTGCGCACTGTAACTTGTGCACTCAACAAGGTGCACTCCTTCCTGCCCCACTTTCTTTGAGTTTTTGCCTGAAGTCCTCACTCACCATGGGGGTCTGGACTCAGAATGCTCAGGACCATCTGTGGCCAGGGCTGACAGACAGCATCCATTTATTCATCTCTCACAAGCTCTCCCAGCAGCACCCAGAGCCCTCCCTGCCCCTCTAGGTTCTCACCTCTGACCTGCAGCTGCAGGGGGTCACTGGGCGAAGACCACAAGAGGGGATCAGTGTGGAAGTGACCATAGCACCTGTAGGTCCCAGCCTGGGTGGAGGTGATGTTGTCCAGGGAGAAGACGGACTGGCAAACTTTGCCCTGGTGACCGGCTTTCTGGGACCTGATGGTGGAATCTTCTTCTTTACTGAGAACCAACACATCAAACCTGATGGTGGAGACACACTGCAGCCTCACAGCTGCCCCTGCAGTCACTGCAGCCTCCTCAGAGCCAGCGGTGCGAGAGAGTGTCGGCTGGCCATAGGCTCCTGAGACAGAGGGAGTGTGGGTGAGGGGGCCGCCTACTCAGAGACCCTCTGCTCCTTGAACAGAAGTGGCCTGTTCGCTCTCAGTGGTTCTGGGGCAGCCACTGCCACCACCCCAACACACGGCCTCCTGAGGACAGCCTATGTCCTGGGGCTCCTGTTGGCTGAAAGGCCCGTGTCCACTCACCAGTCATCACCAGGTTCAGGGGCACACTGGGCAGGGACCAGTGGCCATGCTGTTCATACTGGCAGTGGTACTGCCCTGCCCTGTCTGCGGTCATCACTGTGATCTGCAAAGAGCCCGTGTCCTCAGGCTGTGGCCCTTGCTCAGTGTCCCGGGGCTCAGAGCTTCCATCTCTGTATATTCTGAAAGCTGTTGCCTCAGCTCCCAGGGGGGCTTGGCACTGGATGGTCACCGGAGTCATATTCAAAACGAAGCGTCCTGGCAAAGCCATGAGAGTAGGCAGGAGGAGATTTCCTGGAAGCAGGGAGTAGGTGATGGCTTCAAGCACATCTAGTCTCTGGCCATCCTCCCCTTCCTGTCTCAGCTCTGGGTGTCACTGTCAGTCCCCCCCAGGAGAGACAGGACTGGCCCAGGAGGTCCTGGGTTCCAACTATGGCTTCCCTACTGTATAAGCTCAGTGGGGCTAAGAGACTCCCCTCTCCATGAGTTAAAAAAAGATTTTAACAGGAGTCGGGTGGTGTTGCACCTGGTTAAGTGCACTCACTGCAGAATACAAGGACACAGGTTCGAACCCCAGGTCCCCAACTGCAGGGGGAAAGCTTTACAAGTGAAGCTTTTTTTTTACCTGGTGAAGAAGGGCTACAGGTGTCTCCCTGTCTCTCTATCTCCCCCCTCCCCTCTCAGTTTCTCTATGCAATAATAAATAAATGATTAAAACATTTCATCAAATGTCTATAATAAATGCAAGTCAGGTGGACAAAGTGGGAAGCCTCCAACCTGCCCCCCACCCCAGAGCGAGGGGGAAGGACACTTACCCATCTGTGCCCACACACTCCAGCCGAGACACCACCCTGCAAGGAAACACTGTGAGGACACTTCCTTACAGAGCACCCCAGACACCACCACCCCACCATCCCGCTGCCATCACCTCTTCACCCAACCCTCACACTCACCCAGACAGAGCAGGGTGGGTAGCACCTCGGCCATGGTGCCTGTCCCAAGTCCGCGGGCCCCAGCAGTGCGCAGCTGACTGCCCAGGAAGGGGGAGCTGGTCTCTCACTGGACTGGAGGCCTCATGCCCTGTGACCAACTTCCTCTGGGAGGGGCAAGCAGGGCCTGGACTCCCCAAGTTCTCATCAGCCTGACCTCCGGGCCTCTGCTTCCTGTCCCCAACCAGAGGAGCATTTGCAGCTTTTTCTAGAACATGAACCGTGGAAAATGATGTAGAAATTAGCAGAACTGAATCTCAGTCCTGGGTCAGCCCTGACACCCCGAGAGTTCAGGGCCCCTGTTACTCAATGCTCAGCTTTCACTCTCTCTTCCTTCAACATTCCTCATTCTTGCTCCCTTTCTTCCATCTTATTATTTATTTATTTTTTATTATTGAAAGGGGATAGAGAAAAATGTAGGTAAGTGGAGGGACAGAGAAGGAAAGAGACAGAGAGACACCTGCAGCCCTGCTTCACCACTCATGAAGCTTTCCCCCTGCAGGTGGGGACCAAGGGCTTGAACCTCGGTCCTTGATGTACACTATAATGTGTGAGCTTAAAAAGTTGCACCACTGCCTGACCACCCTTTCTTACATCTTAGAGAAACAATTTTTATTGGTGATTTAAGAGTGTTTCACTAAACTGTGATATTTCAGAAGTATGATTACACAACCACATGTAGGGGGTAGAGTCACTGCCCCTGACACCAACGTCTGCCCCATCCCAGGACTAGCAGAGCTCTACCAAATCCATTTTATTTCATTTCATCTTTTACACGCTCACTAGCTGTAGTCACGTGACTCCAGGCAGAACAAAACAGCCTGCAGGCGTGGCTCCACGTGTGCTCACTGCAGCCGACACGACTTCCTCCAGCTCACTCACCTCGGTCCAGTTCACCCACTAATACAGCTCATCTTCATTCTTATTTTTTGATCAATCACAGCTCCACATCTTCTATTTAAGTTTTTATTGTGATTTAGTGTTGGTTTACAAAATAGTAAGATAACTGAGATGCAATTCTGCAATGCTCCCACCACCAGAGTTCCATGTCCCCATTCCCTCCATTGGAACTGCAGTGGTTCTCCCAAGGTCACCGATATGGGCTCACTCTTATTTCTAGAACTGTCTACTGTGGGAATATTGTGAAAGCCTGATAATAGCATAGGGGAACTCCCATCATAAAGATGGAGGTCTGAAAAGATACCCCACTTGTCAATCTCTCCCTCTCAGGGAGCGAGCATTGTTGCTATGCTCAGCCAAGTGTTCTCTGCCCTGCTGTGTGTCCCTGAGTCTCTGTCTACCGCCGTGAAGCTAGCCCGGCCTGCTGGAGCCCTGAACACTAATGACAGAGCATGAGGGGAAAAGCTTTCCTGACTCAGTTTCCCCTTGTCAGTCTCCCAAGCATCACAGGAAGCTACACCCCCTAACACTTAACTCATTTCCTTGTTATAAACCAAATGGTTTCCCTGCTATGATCACACATACTCCATATATCACCATTCTGCCTCAACCGAAAGGCTCTCCTTTCTATTTCCTTAAAAAACCTCCTCCACTTTAATCTAACTCCTCTATCTTATCTCTTCCTTCAAGTCTCCTCTCTGTCTGCTTCACCCTTGCAGGGTTAATTAGCATGTCTTTCTTAATACTTTCAGCTAATTGACTTTCTTACCCAATTGCCACTAATCATTCTGGAACTCTCCCCTACCACTACCAATTCTTCTCATTCCTTGGAACCTTCACCATGGGGTTCTGAACTTCCAAACCCACCCTTATCGCCACAAGTGAACAATGTTCTTTGTTCCCTTCTGCTATTTAAACCCTGCCTTCTCTACAATAAACAGATGGTTTGCAACCAAATGGTCTTCTGGTCTTTTCCTGTTGTTAGCCACTGGAGTTAACACGAGAGACCAGTATGGCTTACCTCTGCCAAGAGCACCCACGCGAGTACCAGCAGTCTGCATTTATATATTCACCCACTTTTTCTCTGGTCCTGACTTCTCTTCCTTTCTAAGTCACACGTAGTACATCTGAGCATCCCTCCCTTTTTGTATTTGCTCATCTCTCTAGAGGTCCCAGAGGAATCCCACAGCTTCTCTATGCATCCTGCTGTCATTACAAATGCAAGAGAGAGAATCAAAGCAGCACTCTGGTACATGTGGTCAAGGGGGGGGCACTCAGGCCCTCAGAGCTGCACGTCTCCCTAGACCACCCAGCTCACCTTGCTTTTTCTTCTGTTTGACTTTGGGAGCACTAGACCAGGGCACTTCCCAGCATACTGAAGGTCCACGTGTCTTCTCTGTTGACCTGCAGGGCGGGCAGTGGGAATGGGCCATGTGTGGGTGTGGCAGAGCTCTGCTGTGAGTGCTCCCCAATGTCCTCTTTCTGCAGAAAGCAGGGGGGTGGCAGTGAGTTTGTGGAGAGCTGTATGAGGATCAGCTCATGTCCCCTCAGACCCTGGGAGGAGCAGTGGTCAGTCCCTACTCACGTCCCCTCAGGCCCTGGGAAGTGCCGTGGTCAGCACTTGCTCATGTCCCCTCAGACCCTGAGAGGTGCCGTCCATGTTCAGCCCCTCCTCATGTCCACTCAGACCCTGAAAGGCACAGGGGTCAGCCCCTCCTTCCAATCCCTCAGACTCTCGGAGTCACAGTGGTTGGCCTGTCCTCCCCCTGAGCCTCCCACCAATGACCAGCACCTCTGCCCACAGTCACATGGTGATGACTGAGGCTGATGAGGTGGCACAGTGGGCAGAGCACAGGACAGTCAGCATTGGCCCTGAGGCACAGTCCCAGCACTGTCTATGCCAGTGAGACTTCACTCTCCCCCTTTCTCATCAGTAGGAAAACACTAGCTTCCAAATGTGTCAAGACCAAGGGAGCTCCTGGGGCTTGTCACCTCAGGGTTCTGTGTCACTGGAGGAGCCTCCCTGAGGGTGGGTCCCCCCTTCTTCTGTGGACATGCCACTGAGAGTCACCCTCCCCTCCTTTTTGTCCATCTCTCCATCCTTCTCTGAGTGTCCAACCTTCCAGGGTCAGAGCTCTCCTGTCAGGCTTCATCCTGTGAGGTGACGAGGGCATGACAGACTCCATCACAGAAAGTGGGGGTATTTCTTCCAACACTTTTGTGGATAGGTAAATACATATAAATGTAAAATCAGACATATTTAGAGTCTGTATTACATAATAAAGTCACCTGCTCCATACCCTCCCTGCTCCCACCAGGCCCCCAGGCTGTGTCCCTCCTCCCTCCTCACACTGGCACCCGAGGGACCCACAGGGAGATGCAGACAGCAGAGCCACCTCAGTGACTCGGGTCCCTGCCAGACACGGAGCAGAAGGTGTGATCTGAGCCCTCTGTGAGGGAGCAGAGAGGCCCCATGGCTGGCAGTGAGCCTAGACAGCCACTGAGCTTCCTCACAGGGGACGAGGATGACAGGACAGGCGTGGGCCTTGTTTCCTCAGTCCAGGTGACAATATACAACCCACCTTTGCCCTGTCTTTCTTGTGTCTGTCCAAACATCTATCTTTCTGCCTACTCTCTGAGTACAGAGTCAAGAGAACCCTCGATCACAGCATCCCCATCTCAGGGGGCCTTTTCTAACACATTAAATAGTTTTCTCTCTCATCTTCATGGACTCACATTTTTGGGGGGAAGATGATGAATGTGCACTAATGATTCCTGAAAGCTCCCACCTGTTTCTGTGTATCCCCATGACTCAGAGCGATTGTCACGTTTGAACTGGTGGCGATGAACAAAGAGACATTGATCCTTTACACAGGGTAGTGACTGCAAACCCACAACACAGTAAGTTTTAAATGGTTTACTTTGGACTGATGGTGGTCACTAGACTGTAAGATCACAGGGTATCGCTCTACCATGCACTCAGCCAGGTCAGTGTCCTCATCTTCCACCCCTGAAGATAACAGATAACGACCAGGTTTCTCACAGGTCTTAGAAATGGGTTGGGTTTCCTCTTTCTCTCTCTTTCTTCCTTCTTTCTTTATTCCTTTCCCCTTCTTTCATTTCTTTGTCTCTTTCTTTCTCTCTTACATTTTTTTTAATTGGCGCAGCCTAGAATATTCCTAGCAGTCACCATGGAATGTGAGCTCAGACCTCCAGGGATACAGAGACCTCACAGGCTCCTGTGCTGAATATGGGCCCCAGATCAGATCGATGGGGTTTACAGCTAACAATATTTATATGCTTTTCCCATAATTGGGAGCTACTTTTTTCCCCTGATGCAGTTTTCTAGTCCTTTTTCTAACTGTGTGACACCATCCCCCCTGACAATAGCTTAGATCACCTGCATAGCGTATGGCAGGCTCAGGCAAAAACTAGCTGGGTCATGGGCCCATTAGAATATACCTAAAAGAGACATACTAGCTTTTTCCAAAATGGAGACCCCCAACTCTCTATCCATAATCTTCTTGCCTTTAGGTTCATGACTAGTCAGTGATTTTCTCTGCTTTCTATCTTCTCTTTTTCAACCACCAGGTTCCAGATGCTACAATGATGCCAACTGTATTTCCCAGGGCAGATGACCCCACCAATGTGTCCTGGAGCCCCACGTCCCCAGAGTCCTGCTCCACTAGGGAAAGAAAGAGGCAGTCTGGGAGTATGGATCCACCTGCCAACACCCATGTCCAGTGGAGAAGCAATTACAGAAGCCAGACCTTCCACCTTCTGCATCCCACAATGTCCCTGGTTCCATACTCCCAGAGGGATAAAGAATAGGAAAGCTGAGAATCAGGCGATAGGTTAAGTACTGGTGGCACAAAGCACAAAGACCGGCGTAAGGATCCTGGTTTGAGCCCCTGGCTCCCCACCTGCAGGGGAGTCGCTTCACAGGTGGTGAGGCAGGTCTGCAGGTGTCTGTCTTTCTCTCCCCATCTCTGTCTTCCCCTCCTCTCTCCATTTCTCTCTGTCCTGTCCAACAACGACGACATCAATAACAACAATAATAACTATAACAGTAAAACAAGGGCAACAAAAAGGGAATAAATATAAATCATTTTAAAAATTAAAAAAAAGAGAATAGGAAAGCTATCAGGGAAGGGGATGGGATATGGAGTGATGGTGGTATGAACTGTGTGGAACTGTACCCCTCTTATCCTATGGTCTTGTCAGTGTTTCCATTTTATAAATGAAAACTTTAAAAAAAGACACCCTGCAGAACAGACTAGAAGCCGGTCTCCCCACCCAGTTTCCAGGCTACCCAGGCTGAGCCCTGAGCCCTGTCATTACTCCTGCATTTCTGGAAGAAGGAAGTAGACTCACCTGTCTGTGCCAAGACACCACCCTAGAAGGAAACCCCAGGGAGGACGGCTCTCCTGACAGAACACCCACACCTGCCCTGCCACCATGTCTGTCCCCACCCTACCCCAGACTCACCAAGACAGAGCAGAGGGCGCAGAGCCCCAGACATGGTCCAAGTCCTGGGCCCTGGGCCCTAGAGTGCAGAGCAGGGTCCTAGGTGGAATGGCGCTACCCCACCGCACAGGAAGTTGGAGGTGGCTCTGTTAACACTCCCAGATCGAGGACTTCTGCCTACCTTCTTCCTCTGGTGGGGTGTGCAGAGAGCCTGGCAGCAAAGCCGGCCCTAGAATGGCAGGGTGAGGTTAAATGAAAAGCTCCGAATATTGAGAACCGCCATTACCCTGAAACCAACGGTTCTTTGTTGTGCGTGAATATTTCCACCTGTACCCACCCTGTGATAACTATAAAAAGGTGGGATGAGAAATGATCGGGGTCGCAGACTCTCCCCTTGCTTGGAACGGTGTCCGAGGCCCAAGCTTAAGCTTGCTAATAAAGGCTCTTGCTACTGCATGTGATTCTGGTCTTCTTTGCGTGAGATCGGGACTCGAACTTCTGGGCATAACAAGGGCCAAGGCTGGAGGAAGCCACTCCCTAGCAATGGGCACATGCGTCTGAAAACAAAACAGCCCCACAAGTCCTCTGCCCACACCCCCTTCCTGATGGCTTAGGGAGGAAAAAGGATTCCGTGGTCCGCAGCCTCCTCTGGTGGGCGAGGGTGGAAAGACGCCCCATCCCCGGAGGCCGCAGGCCTCTGTCACCAGGAATGTCAGGGTGGCCTGGCTCCAGGAGGCAGGCAGCAGGGCTTTCCCCTGGCGGAACAAGGCTGCTGCGGAGCTCTGGGTGTTTCTGCTGCATCACGTGGCAGAGCTGGTCAGAGGCGACAGCTGTGAAGAGACCCTCAGGCTGGGTGGTGTCGCGCCTGGTTGAGCGCACACATTACAATGCGCAAGGACCAGGGTTCAAGCCCCCGGTCCTCACCTGCAGGAGGAAAGCTTCACGAGTGATGAAGCAGGGCTGCAGGAGTCTCACTCCCCCTCAGTTTCTCTCTGTCTCTGTCCAATAATAAATAAATTAAATTTAAAGATCAAAAAGGAACTTAGAAAAGAGAGAGAATCCTCTTGAAAACGCTAAGCTACAGGAGTCACCCTTGGTCTCTATGCCTGGGGCTCATGGGTGTTCTCATTCTCTCTCAAAGGTGCCGTGGGAGAGTCCTGGACAAGGCTGCGCAGGAGTCCCGGCTGCTCTCCAAACACCCTGCGAGCCTGAGTCCCGTGGCTACTGTCCCTCCGTTTTCTTCCTCTTGCTGTTCCTTCTGCCACTGCGCTTCTCTCTGGGGCTCCACCCTGCACAGTTCCACTGCCCACTCCCAGAGGCCGCTTTTTACCCTTCCCTTTCTCCCTCCCTCTCTTCCTTTCTTCCACCCTCCTTTAGATGGCTCACCATCCGAGATGCTCTGTCTCTCTACTTGCTCTTGCCTTTCTTTCTCTCTATGTGGGGCTGGAGTGGGAGTGGGAAGAGGACGAGCTCTCATCCTGGGACAGGCCAAGCCCCACAGCTGAGCCCCTGCCCTGAGACCCTCTGTCTGCAC